>NW_027497175.1:0-147071 GCF_021521415.1 Bidens hawaiensis | reverse complement strand
TAATAGTATGAAATCCACAACTAGTATATGAAAACAATAAATAATAGCAACAATTTAGATAAATGAAACCGTCAATAAGAATACACTGACGAACCGTCAATAAGAATACATTGACGACAATAATGAAATCGTCAATAAGAATACATTGACGACACCTTTCTATATGGGGATACCATATATACTCGGAATTAACGTATGATCATACTTTGATGAGGCTACCCGCCTTAGCATTCAAGAGGCTACCCGCCTTAGCATTCAAGAATTTGCACATAATCATGTAAAGCATATAACACCAAATCGAGCATTTATTTAAGTAAACATATACAATACGTGTTGTGGTTTAAGACTCAAGTATAAATCATTTGAATTTGAATAAGTATGCAATGCCACCCCCAAATCGAAAGATGGAAAACGGGGGATGAAAAAGTACTCACATTAACAAGTAACTTGAAAGATAGTGTCGTGAATAATCGGAGAGATCGGTTTAACGAGCAAGACCTATATTAAACGGGTCTTGTGTTAGTAGGTAGTCTTGGAAGGGTTTAAAATAAAATACATGACGAATAAAGTAAATAAATAAAGTTTAGGATTTAAAATGTAAATATTTGATAAATTAAAGAAACGAGTTTTGTAAATAAGTTTACTCGAAACCGGGTCTCGGTATTCTATTCATTAGTTTTTTCTTTTTTTTACTCAACCTATGTTAAGTAATAATGTGGGTTAAAATGCGATATTGCAAAACCATTGGTTTAACGAGTGTTCGGGTTTGTCGGTTCGAGACTTGATAATTGACCAAGCTCACAGTTAACTTCCCAAAATAATAAATATTATGAGATAACTCAATAAAATCAAAATAGACATAACCAGGTATGTAGTTCTATTGTGAAGAACCTTAACGTTCGTTAAGCGAGTATACGACCTTATCGGTTCGAACTTGTTATAAGATCAAGTTGGTTACCGACATGCCAAGTATGTTTAGAAATTAACTAAAATTGATTTTAAAATATAATCTTGAAGAAAAATATGAGTTTTGGTGGCTAAAAACACACTTGTGTGTCTTAAGCGAGTGAACTCGGTTTAGTTCGGTTTTTGGTTCGGTCCTTGACTCGGAATAAGACCGAGGATGGTTATCACATACCCAATTACCATAGAACTTGTAAAATAACTTATAAATAATAATACTCAAGTTTTACATTCAAAAAGTTAACAATAAAGCTTTTAAACAAAAGTTCGGTTTTTGGTTCGGTCCTTGACTCGGAATAAGACCGAGGATGGTTACCACATACCCAATTACCATGGAACTTGTAAAATAACTTATAAATAATCATACTCAAGTTTTACATTCAAAAAGTTAACAATAATTCTTATAAACAAAAGTTCGGTTTTTGGTTCGGTTCTCAACTCGGGATGAAACCGAGGCTAGTCACCACATACCCAATACCATGGAACTTGACAAATATGAAAAATAAACTAAAATATGTAGAATTTAAGCAAGTATAACAAGTTATATGGTTAGATTTGTTAAATATATAAACAAGGACTACAAAGTCCTCCATGTAACCTTGCCTTACTAGTCCGACATTTCAACCGGCCGAGACCGGAGAAATGAAAGACCGAAGGTAAACAAGGAGTGTATATTATATGTTGTAACATCAAGCTTTAAGTATTGAGAAGTTAGTTAAAATGAAAGATTAGCTTATGAAGAACAACCTTAGAATTCAAGAATTTGAGAGAGAAATGAAGAAATGAGCAAGCACAAATGAAGAAGATGGGTGTGTATATATAGGGTAAGTTGAATGGGTCTTTCATAAAGGGTGTTTCATGAAAATGGGTTGGTTATAGACCCAAGAAAGCACAAACTACAAATGAGTCATTCAAGTCTCCATTTTGATAGTTTTAGTCCCTGGAGTTCGTTTTGAGCGTTTTCGGGGAATTTTAAGAACCGAAAAGGGTGTTTTTTTTATCCAACAACTATAAAACAAATATTTAACATACAATTCATCATTTTGATAATATCGAAAGGTTCGGGATACAAAACAGGTCGGGTTTACATTAAGAATACAAGTATAAAATAACCCACAAATTGACAAATGCCACAGTATCCCCTACTTTAGGAAATTTCGTCCCGAAATTAAGATGATGTAAATAAATATGGATATTTCTCCTTCATCGAGTCTTCTCGTTCCCATGTAAACTCCGCGCCACGCCGTGATTCCCATCGAACTTTAACTAACTTAATGCGACTTCGCTTGGTTTTCTTTCATTGCGGTCCATGATTTCAACGGGTCGTTCAACCATAATCATTGATTCATTGACTTGTACTTTGTCAAGAGGTATATGGAGACTACCTTCGGCTAAGCACTTCTTGAGATTTGAAACATGAAAGGTCGGATGAACACCGGTGAGTTCTTCCGGTAGTTCGAGTCGGTAGGCTACTTTTCCGACTCACTCAAGAATCTTGAATGGGCCTACGAAACGGGGAGCTAGTTTTCCTTTCTTTCCAAAACGAACAACTCCTTTCCAAGGGGATACCTTGAGAAGGACGAGATCGTCGACATTGAATTCGATCGGTTTTCGCCATTTGTCGGCGTAGCTCTTTTGTCGACTTATAGCGGCAAGTAGGTTCTTGCAAATTTGGTCGATACAGTCAGTGGCTTCTTGGACCATTTCGGGTCCGGTAATTTGAGCTTCCCCGATTTCGTTCCAACTAATCGGGGAACGACATTTGCGACGGTAGAGAGCTTCGAAAGGAGGCATACCGATGCTAGAATGGAAACTGTTATTGTAAGAGAATTCAATGTAAGGAATGTGAGAATCCCAATTCCCACCGAAATCGAGTACACACGCTCGAAGCATGTCCTCAAGTGTTTGAATCGTACGTTCGGATTGTCCATCCGTTTGAGGATGATAAGCGGTGCTAAGATCAAGACGAGTTCCCAAGGTTTCTTGAAGTGATCGCCAAAAATGAGACGTAAATCGAGCATCGTGATCGGAGATGATAGTCAAAGGTAAACCGTGGCGACACACGATTTCGCGAACGTAGATTTGGGCAAGTTTCTCAACGGAGTATTTTTCTCGAATTGGAATAAAGTGAGTGAACTTGGTTAATCGGTCAATAATCACCCAAATGCTATCGTTGCCTTTTTGTGTAGTGGGTAGTTTCATTATAAAGTCCATAGCAATGTCTTCCCATTTCCATATGGGGATTGGTGGTTGCTCGAGTAATCCAAAGGGTTTTTGATGTTCGGCTTTGACTTTAGAGCAAGTAAGACATTTCGATACGTACGTTGCTACGTCTTTCTTCATACCCGGCCACTAAAAGGTAGAACGAAGATCGAGATACATTTTATCCGCACCGGGATGAACAGAATATCGTGACTTGTGAGCTTCATCGAGTATGCAAGTACGAAGGTCATCGCGATCGGGAACCCATAAACGATTGAGATAATACAATAAGCCATCGGGTTTTGTTTGGAGTTGAAGCTCGGCTCCACAAGACATTTCGTCGTACATGTTGCCTTCGTCAACAGAGGTACGTTGCGCTTGATAGATTTTGGCTTGGAGATCGGTTTGAACGGTGACGCTAAGAAGCAAGACGGATTTGACATTAACCTTTCGACTAAGGGCATCGGCCACGACATTCGCTTTACCGGGATGGTAGCGAATTTCGCAACCGTAGTCACTAAGTAACTCAGCCCATCTTCGTTGTCTCATGTTGAGATCCTTTTGGTCAAAAATGTGTTGAAGGCTTTTGTGATCGGTAAAAACCACACATTTCGTTCCGTAAAGTAATGTCTCCAAATTTTGAGTGCGAAAACGACGGCACCAAGTTCAAGATCGTGAGTCGTGTAGTTCTTCTCGTTGACCTTGAGTTGCCTTGAAGCATACGCGATAACTTGACCTCGTTGCATGAGAACGCAACCGAGACCTTGATGAGAAGCATCGCAAAATACTACAAAGTCGTCGTTTCCATCGAGAAGGGTGAGAACGGGAGCATTGCAAAGCATGTGTTTAAGAGTATTAAATGCTTCTTCTTGTTTGGATCCCCATTCATAAGGCTGTCCTTTGTGAGTTAGGGAAGTGAGGGGTAAAGATATCTTGGAAAAATTTTGGATGATACGCCGATAATATCCGGCCAAACCGAGGAAAGATCGAATTTCCGTGGGTGTAGTCGGAGTCTTCCAATCATTGACGGCTGCGATTTTTGTGGGATCAACATGAATACCCTTGTCGTTGACGATGTGTCCCAAAAATTGAAATTCCTCTAGCCAAAATTCACATTTTAAGAATTTGGCGTAAAGTCGTTCTTTTCTTAAGACTTCGAGAATGGAACGCAAGTGATGCTCATGCCCGGCTTTGGATTTAGAGAAGATGAGAATGTCATCAATAAAGACAATAACGAATTTATCTAGAAACGGTTTGCAAACGCGGTTCATGAGATCCATAAATACCGCGGGTGCATTGGTTAACCCGAAGGGCATGACCAAAAATTCGAAATGTCCATATCGAGTACGGAATGCGGTTTTTGGAATGTCTTCTTCGCGAACACGCAACTGATGATATCCCGATCGAAGATCGATTTTGGAGAAACACGTTGCGCCTTGGAGTTGATCGAAGAGGTCGTCGATTCGTGGCAAAGGATAACGATTTTTGATAGTAAGTTTATTGAGTTCACGATAATCGATGCACATGCGAAATGAGCCATCTTTCTTTTTCACGAAGAGGACGGGAGCGCCCCAAGGAGAGGAGCTTGGACGAATAAATCCTTTGTCGGAAAGTTCTTCGAGTTGGTTTGATAACTCTTGCATTTCCGACGGGGCTAAACGGTAAGGAGCCTTGGCCACGGGCATTGCACCGGGCACAAGATGTAACACCCCGACCAAAGGCGGATTATACATCGGGGCGCCATATATTGTTTCATTACTCGTGACACTATTGGGTGTCAATATTTAATAAATACATTCATTCGCGCACGCGCAAAGTAGACATAAGATAACATAAATCATCATAAATCAATAAATTATAAATCATAATATTCGAACAGCAATAACTTGTCTTGATACATTTTAATCTAGGTCCAAAATAAAGAAAACTTCCTACGTGTCCTCAAGCTCCAAAACAGCTACTGCAAACCTGAACATGTGTTAAAATAAACGTCAAACACTTGCGTGTTGGTGAGAAATCAAGTTTAATACAATACATAGATAACAATAAATCTGCGCGCAACATGTGTATGTCTGGTTTTCAACAAGGGTGTAATCCGATCGGGACCAACTCTAAGATTCATACTCATAGACTGCCAGTGCTCACAATTGAGCTCACAAACAAGAAAGACTGTGCAAGTGTAAACAAAAGAGAAAATCATAAACGATAGTTCTCCCGTGTTCATCTAATGGTACCATGAGAACTGCGGAATAGACCGACAAGACGGTTAATGATCCACACATACAAATAAACAGCCAAGTCTACGTTCTCAACACATGGGATACTGCGCGACTAAAGTTCATAAACAGTTTAAGACTCTAAGTTTGTATGAACACATGAACATCCCAAAACATTAAAAGCAAAAAGGGATTAGGTACGAGATTACTCACTTGATAAACGATGCGGTGTAAGATAAAGCAAGAACCAACTTTAAACAAGCAAAGTTATCCTATAATTAAAGATTATCGTTTTAATGATTTGTTTTAAGTCTTGATTATAAGTTAGCATAATTAATAAGTAAATTATTATATATAATATATATATTACCGGAAAAGCAGGGCAGAACAGGATAGAAGACGAAGGCAAAGAGAGAGGAGACGGCAGAAGAAGAACAACGGCAAGGAGCAAGAGAGAACAGGAGAGTTTAAGTGCTTTGTGTGTGTAGTGTTAGGAAATTAACATTATTATTTATAGGGAAACCCTAGGGAACACAATCCCTAGAAAAGAGGAAAAGATCTCCAAAAAGTAAAAGATTCCAAAAGCAAAAGATATCAAGAGATATGGCAGCTGCAGGGGGCAAAGGAAAAGCTGACAGGTAACAGTAAACAGGCATGGGCGGGTCAGATAAAGGTACTGGTCAGGCATGGAAAAGCAGATCTCAAAAGATAATGTCAGTCACTTTTTCTGTCAACCAATAGGGTTGGTGCGCATGCTGCGTCAAAAGTGGCTTTTCAGACATAAGATAGGTCAGGTCAACAGCACAGAAGATAAGACAACACAAAAGTAAACGGCTGGATTAAACAGAAGAAAAGACTCAAGACATAGCGCGAGAAAGCTTGAGCGCGAAAGGCTGCGCACGCGGGAAGGTTGAGCGCGCGAGGGCGAAGGCAGACAGGATAACCTTAGCGCGCGCCGCGGGAAGAACTACAAATTCTAAGCGCGCCGCGGGAAGAACTTCAATTCTAAGCGCGTCGCGAGAAGAACTATATTCCTTAGCGCGTCGCGGGAAGAACGGTATCCATAGCGCGCCGCGGGAAGAACTAAAATCCTTAGCGCGCTGCGGGGACAGTTCGTCTCGCGTATCGCAGTAACAGGTGGTCTTCACGCAGGCTTCCTTGTAAGGAGTCTGGCGCGTGGAGCTGCGCAGACAACCTTAGGCGGGAAGGAACAAAGGACAGGCAAAGAGTTAGGAGAAAAAGAGGGAAACAAGGCTTAAGGGCGGGACGGCGACAAGAAGGAAAAGAAGGCGGAAAGAGAGAAGAAGAGGGACGGGACGGCGGAAAGAAAGAGAGAGAAAGAGGCGGGAAGGAAAATATATTATTATTATTAAAAGTAAAATATAAGTATAAATAAATATTAAATCATAAAAGAAAGAGATCGGGTCAGAGAAACGGGTACCTGGGTCGGGTCGGATCGGGGCAGATGTCACACAAGATCGATTCGAAATTCAACCGGACGAATGGGTGGAAGACCGGTAACATCATCTGGAAAGACGTCGAGGAAATCACAAACAATGGAGATATCTTGGATTTTTCTTTCCTTGTGGTCTTTTACCACCGCTTGGGCTAGGAACGGAACATACTTTTGGCGTAAGTATTTTTGCGATTGAGAACACGACATGAGATTGAGCCTTTTAGGAAACATTTTGCCGTAGACCTTGAGAGTTTTACCGTTGACAAGCGGAATCCGAATGAATTTATCATAACAAACGACTTCGGCACGGTGCAAAGATAACCAATCCATGCCAACTATGACATCGAAACTTCCCATTTGCATCGGAATGAGATCGATGGAGAATTTACGCTTACAAAGAGTGAGAGAACAATTACGAAGGACCGAGTTTATGGTGATAGAATTTCCATTGGCGACTTCGACAGAAAAGGGTCGAGAAAGTTTAGTGCGAGGTACGGCAAGAGTAGATTCAAACTTTAATGAAATAAAACTTCTATCGGCACCCGTATTAAATAATATAGAAGCCAAATGCTCGTTCACTAAAAACATACCGTTCACAACATCGTTTTCCACTTGAGCTTGATTAGCATTCATCATAAAAGCTCGTCCTTGGTTACCAGGATTTCCTTGAGGTGCATGAGGTGGTGGAGGAGGAGGTGCTTGGATGGCTTGCATGGGTTGGATGAGTGGTGCATTGAGTTGGGGAAGTTGAGGTTGGTAGGTTTGGACTTGGTAGGCTTGGGTTTGATAGTAGGGTATGGTTACGGTTTGGGCTTGGTTTGCAAAAGTGAGTCGTGGGCAATTGTTGCGGAAATGATTTGGGTCACCACAGTTAAAGCAAGCTCGGGGTTGTTGAGGAGGGTTTTGCGGGTAAGGTGCAAAGCGGTTTTGGGTGTTTTGTGGAGTGGTTCTTGGTTTGTTGGGTTGAGTACGTTGTGCGGAACGACATGTGTTATTTAGATGGCCAAAACGGTTACAAATGGTGCAATGGCGAGAAGGTAAGTGAGATGGTGATGAAGTTGACAATTGTTGCATAGTGGAAAAGTACCGGTATAGGGTTTTCGATTTTGTGGGGGAGCTTGGGGTTGTTGTTGCGGTTGCGGTTGGGTAACGGCATAGTTTCGGTGGTTTTGTTTGGGTTTCTTTTTGTTGTTGTGGTGGGAAGAGTTTGAGTAGTTGATGGCTTGAGGTGGTGGGTCAACTTTGGCTTGAGGTGCGGGTTCGGTTTTGCTTTTATCACTTTTCTTCTTGATGGTTAGGTACCCGCCTTAACATGGTTTTCCGATAGCGCACCGGCTAGAGTAATTGCATCCTCAAGGTTTTCGGGTTTGCTACTCATGACTGAGTCCCGAATTAGCATGGGTAAACCCCCGATGTATTTGTCGATTTTACGTTCGAGCGGGGTAACCAAATGAGGTACAAGGGTGCTCAATTCATGAAAACGGAGCGAGTAAGTGGCATTATCACCACTTTCTTGTTTCAATTCCCAAAATTCGGCTTCAAGCTTTTGGAGCTCGTGTTTGGGACAAAACTTCTTCATCATGAGTTCCTTAAGTTCGGTCCATGGAAGCGCCATGGCAATTTCCGTCCCTTGGAGATGCATAACACTACCCCACCACGTAAGAGCAGTTTCCTCAAACATGCTCGAAGCGAAATTAGTTTTCTTCGCTTCAGGGCACTCGCTGTGTCGGAACACACTTTCCATCTTTTCAAACCATTGCAACAAGGTAGTCGCACAGTTCGTACCAGGGAATTTGGTTGGGTTAGCACCGGTAAATTGTTTATACAAGTAGGGAGCGGGTGTGGGTTCAACGGGTGCTACAACGGGTGGAGGTTGGTTTGCTTGCAAGTGAGTTAGGAGTTTGGGAATCACAGCGGCGACTTGTTCGGCTACTAAAGCGGCCATCTTGCATCTGGAGTCCTTGCGGTAGTGACGTCGTAGCAGAGGCATTCTAAAAATTATAAAGAATTGTAGTGAGTTTGAGGGCATTGAGTTTAAAATAGAAGATGTATGTAACCATTTTTTACGTGAATCCTAGTGTCATAAGGATGAGAATGTTAGTAGAAATAAAGTTTATACATAAACCAAATGATAAAAACGTATATATAAGTATATGTTTCAAAGTTTCGAGAATTTAAAATTTGGACGTTTTGAAGTGTTGAAATTTGTATAAAGTCAGAAAAATCGTACATGAACCACAATGATTTGATATTCCGAAAAAAAAAACAACAAAATTTCTTGTAAACATATATATAGTTGGGAAAATCGTACATGAACCACCATGATTTGATATCCCGACAATAAAAACTTATGTAAAAGTAATATATATGGAGTCGAACATGTGCACGTATCACCGCGTCTTTCATGTTGTTGACTCAAATCATGATAATAACATACAATAAAACGGAGATACAACGAGATGTTAAAAACACTTGTCCACGTATCACCGTGGCTTTTATGTTTTCAACACCAAAAATAAGGAGGCGACCGGAATGCTCGCATACGACAACTTAAAGTGTCGGCTCATATAACTCGAGTTGCTTGACCTAGAAACTAACACTAAACCCAATCATCCCAGGTAAGTAAATCACCTTCGATTCTTGTAATCTTTTTGTCAAATGATCGAATCAAGTGTTTCGTTCCCTACGGTCGTCACAAAAAAAATTATAGAACCTAGCTTTAAGGAGATTGTAAACAACGAGATCCAAGTTAAGCTTGTGATCCATAAAACACAATATAAAAACTAATGTTTTGTTTTAAGGTAAAAATACCTTAGAATACTATTGAAAGTGTGTGTATGTGTACATTTATGATGAGATAGATTTTTAAACAAGTTTATAAATAATTAATAAATGCAATAAACAATCAAGTAGGGTAAACACGTATAAGCACACGTATAGGGACCCTAGAGCATAAACTATACTAGGATGTTACGTCTAACCACCTATCCTATAGTCGATGGCTCTGATACCAATCTGTCACACCCCGACCAATGAAGGCGGAAACGTCGAGGCGCGACATGATTGCTCATTGCACAATGACACTATAAAGTTAGAATAATTAAACAACTCATTTAAATCCATATCATCATAAATAACACAACAATTGTTCATACAAAATGCCAAATAGATAGATAAACAAATAACTTGTTCATTTATTTTCTAATATCCTAAAGCCAAGATAATAAGTTTCTTCAAGTAATCCAATCAAACATTGCATAAAATAGAGTTTGTCAACACGAAGATTGGTGAGCAATTTTCATAGTTTTGGACAATAAGTATATAGTATGAAATCCACAACTAGTATATGAAAACAATAAATAATAGCAACAATTTAGATAAATGAAACCGTCAATAAGAATACAATGACGAACCCTCAATAAGAATACATTGACGACAATAATGAAATCGTCAATAAGAATACATTGACGACACCTTTCTATATGGGGATACCATATATACTCGGAATTAACGTATGATCATACTTTGATGAGGCTACCCGCCTTAGCATTCAAGAGGCTACCCGCCTTAGCATTCAAGAATTTGCACATAATCATGTAAAGCATATAACACCAAATCGAGCATTTATTTAAGTAAACATATACAATACGTGTTGTGGTTTAAGACTCAAGTATAAATCATTTGAATTTGAATAAGTATGCAATGCCACCCCCAAAACGAAAGATGGAAAACGGGGGATGAAAAAGTACTCACATTAACAAGTAACTTGAAAGATAGTGTCGTGAATAATCGGAGAGATCGGTTTAACGAGCAAGACCTATATTAAACGGGTCTTGTGTTAGTAGGTAGTCTTGGAAGGGTTTAAAATAAAATATATGACGAATAAAGTAAATAAATAAAGTTTAGGATTTAAAATGTAAATATTTGAGAAATTAAAAAAAACGAGTTTTGTAAAATAAGTTTACTCGAAACCGGGTCTCGGTATTCTATTCATTAGTTTTTTTCTTTTTTTTTTTACTCAACCTATGTTAAGTAATAATGTGGGTTAAAATTCGATATTGCAAAACCTTTGGTTATAAGAATACCAAAACGAGGTTTAAACGAGTGTAAAGGTTTGTTGGTTCGAGACTTAATAATTGACCAAGCTCACAGTTAACTTCCCAAAATAATAAATGTTATGAGATAACTCAATAAAATCAAAATAGACTTAACCAAGTATGTAGTTCTATTGTGAAGAACCTTAACGTTCGTTAAGCGAGTATACGACCTTATCGGTTCGAACTTGTTATAAGATCAAGTTGGTTACCGACATGCCAAGTATGTTTAGAAATTAACTAAAATTGATTTAAAATATAATCTTGAAGAAAAATATGAGTTTTGGTGGCTAAAAACACACTTGTGTGTCTTAAGCGAGTGAACTCGGTTTAGTTCGGTTTTTGGTTCGGTCCTTGACTCGGAATAAGACCGAGGATGGTTACCACATACCCAATTACCATAGAACTTGTAAAATAACTTATAAATAATAATACTCAAGTTTTACATTCAAAAAGTTAACAATAAAGCATTTAAACAAAAGTTCGGTTTTTGGTTCGGTCCTTGACTCGGAATAAGACCGAGGATGGTTACCACATACCCAATTACCATGGAACTTGTAAAATAACTTATAAATAATCATACTCAAGTTTTACATTCAAAAAGTTAACAATAATTCTTATAAACAAAAGTTCGGTTTTTGGTTCGGTTCTCAACTCGGGATGAAACCGAGGCTAGTCACCACATACCCAATACCATGGAACTTGACAAATATGAAAAATAAACTAAAATATGTAGAATTTAAGCAAGTATAACAAGTTATATGGTTAGATTTGTTAAATATATAAACAAGGACTACAAAGTCCTCCATGTAACCTTGCCTTACTAGTCCGACATTTCAACCGGCCGAGACCGGAGAAATGAAAGACCGAAGGTAAACAAGGAGTGTATATTATATGTTGTAACATCAAGCTTTAAGTATTGAGAAGTTAGTTAAAATGAAAGATTAGCTTATGAAGAACAACCTTAGAATTCAAGAATTTGAGAGAGAAATGAAGAAATGAGCAAGCACAAATGAAGAAGATGGGTGTGTATATATAGGGTAAGTTGAATGGGTCTTTCATAAAGGGTGTTTCATGAAAATGGGTTGGTTATAGACCCAAGAAAGCACAAACTACAAATGGGTCATTCAAGTCTCCATTTTGGTAGTTTTAGTCCCTGGAGTTCGTTTTGAGCGTTTTCGGGGAATTTTAAGAACCGAAAAGGGTGTTTTTTTTATCCAACAACTATAAAACAAATATTTAACATACAATTCATCATTTTGATATTATCGAAAGGTTCGGGATACAAAACGGGTCAGGTTTACATTAAGAATACCAGTATAAAATAACCCGAAATTGACAAATGTCACACAATTAACGATAACTATAAAATCCTAGACTATTTGGCATCCCCTTATAGCTAGGTGTCGCTAATGTGTTTAGCGATATCTATTTATCCAAATTACCACTTTTATTATCGTTTCGTATGTAAGTTTTGTGGCTATCTTTATTATATACTAATATGATTAAACTTATGAATTGCTCACCAACCTTTGTGTTGACAAACTTTATTTTATGAAATGTTGCAGGTTTGCATCTTGGTTGATTTATGATTGTGAAGAAAACGACATCAAATACCTTAGGATATTAGTAAAAATAAACAGTATCAAATTTGCTATATTTTGTGATATCTTGTTTATGGTTATTTTATGGATAATTGTTATGTGACATTTTCGATGTTGTGAAATGAAATGAGTATATTAAATACTTTCACTTTAATTAGTGTCATGTGTTTATGGACAATTGTTACACCTCGGCATGTTCCGCCTTTGGTCGGGGTGTGACAAATTGGTATCAGAGCCCTGACAATAGGATAGGTGGTTAGACGTAACGATACATTCGGCTAGAGGATGACAAGAAGGCTCATGGAAATCTGATTATCCCGAAGTACGAGTCTACCAACAGAAAGTCAGATTCTCCACAGAAGTTCTCTAGGCCCAAGCCTTATTCCAAACAAGATAGTTCCAGGATAAACTTAGTGGAAGAAGACGAAGATGATGAGGAGTATCCTAAAATCTCCGAATATTGTTTTAACATTGATATTGGTGGTGTGATATGTGCCATGCAGGATTTAGGTGACAAGGCAAGGTGGCCCAAGAAAAATGAAAAGTCCGGATCCAGCAAAGATAAGTTCAAATGTAACATTCGTTATTTTTAAACCCGAAAACCCGACCCGTTTTGAATTTTTGGTTTTTATTTATAAAGAATATATATAAATATTATTATATTCTCAAGTTTTGTTCCGATGTATTATCATTTATTATTATTCCCGACGATTTAAAGTTTATTGTTCGTTAGTTTTATACTACTTTTGTTCAATTAATGAAACCCGGAATGTAGGGTTTTAAATGTTTAAACAATTCGGGTTTAATACAAAAAGTATAAAAGATTATAAGTTATCACTTCATTTATATACATTTCAAAGTTCAAGGTCTAAATTATATACATTTATATACATAAAGAAGATAGAAACTTGAGGGGCATGTTTAGTAAATTTATTTAAATTATATTATTAATAAATCCCAACCCACCAGTCCCAACCCCACGCTTTTCCGTCACTATTATTCCGGCCGCCGGAATATCGGCTCCAGCGAGCCCGTAAACTCCTTAAATCTCGTTAATTAACCAATTTAATTATTATAATATCTTTAACCATCATGTTTATAATATAATCAATATGTTATTGTGATTTAACAACCAATATCCGTAGATTTAGCCGTGCGACCCGTCGGATTATTAGGCGCGATCAACTCGTTGTTATTAACCCGTAATTGACACAATTAATAGTATAAATAGGACACTCCAGTAAGCATAATCTCACACTCAACACCAATTAACATTAAACTTGCACTTATAATCCGAAATCTTGAAATATCCGATCATTCTCCGGCCACGACGTTCTCCCTTTTTCCGGCACCCTTCGAGGTAATACTTATATGGTTTTCATTCGCGAATTAACATATAAAACAAACCCCTAACAATGATTTACAAACTTGGAACCATTGGAGCGATTTTGAATCTAGGGTTTGTTGTGAAGAAGATGAGTAGGAGTTGTAATATAAATAAATTTGTTTCTGATATCATACTAAATAACATTCTAGTGCAGATGGTTGGTTTACGTGTTTGTTACTCGAAAGATCCGGGTTCGAAACCCAGGCTATTGATATTTCTATTTTTTTTTAAAACAGTTTTCATTAATTATAATAATCAACTAAATTAATTAAAAATCATAATAAAATAAATAAAATTATTTTTAACCAAATAAAAATTTTATAAAAAAAATATAAATTATATTTTGCCAATTCCAAACTCGTTAAACCGCCAATTTTAATTTGTTTCCGTTAATATTAATTCATTAACTTTAATTATTTAGATATCCGTTAAACCGTTAAAAAAATTAGTTTTATGCTTGTGTTAATGTTAAACCGCCAATTTTAATTAGTTTTCGTTAATGTTAATTCGCTAACTTTAATTATTTAGATATTCGTTAAACCGTGCCTTGAAAATACCATATTACCCGTATTAATGTTAGGTTATTAGCCAAGCGTTATTAAAATATTATTAAAATAATATAAACGTTAATATTATGACTCTTCTTCGTTAACATATTTATATTTGTTCAAAATAAAATTTTCATTTAAAATTTGTGTCATTCATATTAGCATTAAGTCATAAATAATAAACAGCATTACGATTCGTTAAACTATAGTCGTTAATTTTAAAAGTTTAAATATAATATAAAATGCTAAATAGAAGTTACAATAAAATAACAATATTCCCAACCAATAATTTACTCATATTATCCCGTTAGACAGTCTTTAAATTTTTCATATTTATTCTATTTATAGTTCGGGATGTTCAGTTGCTTTGATTTCGTATTGGTGCTTTTGGTTTCTAATTCAAGTTTATCTTCGATTTCGTGGTGAGTTTCTCACACCCCCTTTTTAACGCTTTTATTTTTGGGGTAGCATATGTATCCTATTTACTCAATGATTTATCAAGTCATATACAAACTACAATTCATTACATGGACTTGTGTTTTTACTTGATTACTTGCTCAGAATTACTTGCTTAGTGGTTGCCTCAATAAGTATGATCATACGCCCCCCATTGCACTCAGGTCCATTTGTATCGAGTGGAAAAGGGACCTCATATCCGAGTACGTTGGTAGCCCCAACTGGAAAGGACCTTCGTTTGTTCTTTACACTCAGGTCAATTGCATCGAGTGTAAAGAACCCTTATGTGCTCATTTCTCAAGTTTCATGAAATTGTATAAGTTTTACGTATTATATCAAACTATGGGATTCTCACCAGCTATGTTTGTAGCTGACTTTATTTTATACATATGTTATATGTGTAAAGATACAAGGATGAAAGTTAGAAGACACATAGCATGCTTATAGGATATTCAAAGAAAACTTATCATTTTGCTTATTTATTTGTTACAACTTGTACTACTTGACAAACTTGTGTTACATGATGATTTAAATGAAATAATGTCATGATGGTCACCTAATAGTGTCACGTGTGTCTGAGCAATCTGTACGTCACACTCAGGCGTTTCCGCTTTAGCCGGGGTGTTACATCAAATGGTGTTCATTCCATGAAGACTTTGGCCATCGCACTGACGATTGTATAACACTGCGGAGGGAAATAGGATACCTCTCAGCAAAGGATACACGAAGGATCTGTTTGGAAGAAACAAGAACAAGAGTTAGGATCCTGTCAAGATACCTCAAAGGGAACCTTCTCCACCACTCGGGGCTAAGGTTGTGTCCTTTATCTCGGGAGGATCGGAAATTTGTGGAACCTCATACTCGGTGGCCAAGAAGCGTTCAAAGGAAACAAAGATGAATAACGGATAAAGACCTCTCCGTACATCCACGTTGACCACCCAAAGAATTATATCCTTCGAAGAGGAGGATCGATGTGATCTTGTGTATCCTCATCATGACGGTTTGGTAATCACTTTATGTATAGCTAACTGTTTTGTGTGCAGGATACTCGTCGATGGGGGCAGCTCCGTGAACATATCAAACTGGATGCCTTGAAGAAAATGGATATTCCTGATACTGAAATTATCCCGAGATCCTCAGTCTTCGTGGGATTTAGTGGGGAGACCAAGAATACCCTTGGAGATATCAAACTTCCGGTATACATAGAGGGAGTAAAATCTCTACAAAAATTATGTGTTATTGACTCATTGTCTTGTTGTAATGTGATCTTAGGCAGGCCATGGATTCATGACATGAAGGCGGTACCCTCAACATACCATCAGTGTGTAAAAATTTCAAGTCCTTGGGAAGTTATCAGGCTAGAAGGTGACCAACAAGATGCCAAAGATTGCTATGCATCGTCAATGAAGTCGGCTGCGAAGCCTACTTAAGCATAGCAATTACAGAAACAACCAGGGGAGGTCCTGCAAGCTAGGGATCAAGATGCGAAGGAAGTATCCCTGGATCCTCAAGATACCGAGATTAAAGTTTTGTTAGGATCGGGTATGTCTGAGGATATCGAACAAGGATTGGTATCCTTCTTAAAGAAAAGAGTTTCTACCTTCGCCTGGAAACATGAGGATATGACAGGTATCTCTAAATCTATTATTACTCATAAACTTGGTATAGATAAATCTTTCAGGCCAGTACATCAAAAGCAAAGGATGTTTGCTCCTGAAAGAAACGTCATCATACAAGAAGAAGTGCAGAAGCTACTCAAAACCAAGATGATTAGAGAGGTCCACTATCCTAGATGGTTGGCTAATCTAGTTGTAGTCCAAAAGAAGAATGGAAAATGGAGAGTGTGTGTGGACTTCACAGACCAGAATAAGGCCTGTCCAAAAGACCCATTTCCACTCCTATACATTGATTCAATGGTGGATGCAACTGCTGGCCACGAACTACTAACCTTCATGGATGCATCCTCAGAATTTCAACAAATTCAAATGGAACCTTCAGATCAAGAAGACACAGCCTTCATGACTCCCACAGGTATATAGTGTTATATTGCAATGCCTTTTGGACTGAAAAATGCAGGTGCAACATACCAGAGGCTAGTTAACATGATGTTCAAAGACCAACTGGGGGACACGATGGAAGTCTACATAGACGACATGGTGGTAAAGTCGAAAAGAGCTGAAGACCATCTCAAGACTTGGCAACAGCATTTGATATCCTGGACAAGTATAACATGAAGTTGAATCCAACCAAGTGTCATTTTGGGGTCAAAGTGGGAAAATTCCTTGGATACATGGTCACCAAAAGAGGAATAGAAGCAAGCCTTGAGCAGATCAAGGGTATCCTGGATATCAAATTGCCAAGAAACGTCAAAGATGTCCAAAGGTTGATAGGAGAATAGCAGCTCTCACTCAACAGATTCATCTCAAGATCTTCAGAGAAGTGTAAATACTTCTATGATTTCCTGAGGAAGAATAAAAAATTCGAATGGGGAGAAAAGCAAGAAAGAGCGTTGGTATCCCTGAATGAATACTTATCCTCAGCACCGCTCCTGATGAAGCCGGTTGATGGTGAACCATTATCTTTGTACTTAGCTATTTCGGGGAGTTCAATA
This sequence comes from Bidens hawaiensis, assembly GCF_021521415.1. NCBI lineage: Eukaryota > Viridiplantae > Streptophyta > Magnoliopsida > Asterales > Asteraceae > Bidens > Bidens hawaiensis. The sequence continues at coordinate 129,534 of NW_027497175.1, read as the reverse complement.
AGTGCTGTCCTAGTCAAAGATCATGAAGGTCAACAACATCCGATATATTATATAAGTAAAAGCCTACTAGATGCTGAATCCAGGTATTTTTATCTTGAAAAGTTAATTTTAGCACTTATAATGGCTTCTACTAAATTAAGACATTACTTTGAAACTCATACTATTCATGTAAAAACTAATTATCATATTAATGCTGTTTTGAGAAAACCAGAAATGTCAGGTAGGATGGCAAAGTGGGCTGTGAAACTTAGTGCATATGAAGTCTTGTATGAGCCAAGGACAGCCATCAAATCCCAGGCACTTGTCGACTTTGTGGCTTATTTCAGCCAGGATATCCTTGAAGAAGTAGAAAAAGAAGTTCAATAATTGTACGTTAAGGAGAGTTGGACTTTGCATACTGATGGAGCCTCTAATATAAGAGGAACAGGTCTAGATATCCTGCTAAAATCGCCACAAGGGGACATTATACCTCTATCTATATCCTGTGAATTTCAGGCTACTAATAATGTGGCTGAATATGAAGCCTTAATAGCTGGTTTACAATTAGCTAAGGATATGAATGTCAGGTATCTTCAAGTTTATGTTGACTCATTATTATTAGCTAACCATTTTAATGTCACTTATGCGGTGAATGCAGAAAACTTAGAAAAATATTTAGAAATAGTTAAGCAATTAGCTATGTGTTTCAAAACATTTGATATAATACAGGTATCAAGAGAAGAGAATGTTGAAGCAGATGCCTTAGAAAACTTAGCATCGGCTCTCAAGATACCGGATGACATCAAGATACCCATCGTGAATATCTTGACTCCAGCAACAATCATGAAGAATTCAAAACATGAAGACGATCCAGTATCCTGGACCCGTCCCATAATAAAATATCTTCAGGATAACGAGATTCCAGAACGAGAAAATCCCAGAGCCTTTCGAATGAAGGTAACCCAGTATATTATCCTAAATAATGTTTTGTATATAAAGTCACTTGCAGGTCCATACTTGAGGTTCTTGGAACGTCATGAAGCACAAGATGTCCTCAAGGATATACATGAAGGTGATTGTGGAAACCACACTAGGGGCAGAGCCTTAGTATCCAAGATACTAAGGATAAGTTACTTATGGCCAACAATGAAGAAAGATGCAATGAATTTCTCCAGGAAATGCGATACTTGTCAAAGACACAGCAACATCTTACATCAACCAGTTGAACCACTACATCCTATCATATCCCCGTGGCCATTCATGAAATGGGGAATGGATATTGTGGGAAAACTACCCAAGGCTCCTGGTGGAAGAGTCTTTATGCTGGCCATGACATATTACTTCTCCAAATTGATCGAAGCTGAGGCGTTTGTTCAAGTTAAAGAGAAGGATATGATCTCATTTATCAAGCGCAATATCCTGATAAGGTTCGGTATCCCGGCAGAGATCATCTGATAACGATTCACAATTCATCGGTAGCTAGACAACCAACTTTTGTGAAAGTTGGGGAATCAAGATGGTGACTTCAACTCCAGTACACCCTGAAGCCAATGGTCAAGCAGATTCAAGTAGCAAGATCATCATCAACAATTTGAAGAAAAAATTGGGGTCCAAGAAGGGAAAATGGGTTTAAGAACTACAATTCGTTCTTTTGGCTGATAGAACCACTTCAAAAAACGCAACGGGTCAAACACCTTTCTCTTTGGTGTTCGGGGCCGAAGCTGCTATCCCTACAGAGATGGTGATCCCACAGCAAGAACCAGCACCCAAGATACTGAGTCCAACAACCAAAGCCTTACTGAAGACCTAGACACTATCGATGAACTCAAAGATCTTGCCAAAATCAGAATGGCGGCCTATCAACAAAGAATAGTCAAGTCCTACAACAAGAGCATTCGAATTTGAAGATTCCAAGTAGGGGACATGGTGTTAAGAAAGGCGTTCCAGAATACCACTAATCCAGCATATGGAAAACTAGCTCCAAAGTGGGAAGGCCCTTACTTGATCGATTCAGAAGCAGGCAAAGGGTCCTACAGATTGATCACTATGGAAGATGTTCCTATACCAAGAGATTGAAATGCTATCCATCTTAAGGCATATTTTTTTTACTATCCTTAACTGGTATGTTCATATCCTCAACATCTTAGGATAAATGTATGTTCCCTGATCTACTTTTACATGGTTTCATATTTAAACTTTATTATCTCTTTATCAAGTTTACTGACTTAAGCATCGGAGGGGTGTTAGCTAGGCTAACACCCACCCCTCATCAAGAGTTCAGTGTCTTGCAGGTATCCTAAGGATATGTTATCTTGACAACAGTTAGAGGCTGATCACCTTTCACACGAATAAGATATCCTTGATATCTTCTAAGGTTTAAAGGTTTTCACCTTTCTAACGAATTGGGTAACACCCCGCTTGGAGCGCACGATGTTCGACTATAGTTCGAGACAGCCGGACCAGACCAGCTGATAATCCGGTTGTTGTTGGCTATAGATCAGATCCTCAAGATAAGTGGCAGACGTGTCACACATACGTACTAAGTTTATAACATTTTCATGTTATCCAAGGTTTCGACATTTTCATGTCGCTCACATTTGGGATTTACCCTAGTTTTATCAAAGGTTTAGACATTTTCATGTCTCTCAAGTAAAGACTTTATCGCCAGTAAAAAGGCTTTATCGCCAGTAAAAAGGCTCTATCGCCAGTAAATGGGCTTTATCACCAGAATTATCTAACTTTGTTTTGACAGATCGGAGACCGGCCAGGTCGCTAAGTGTAGAGGTGTTACTTAGCTGCTTTTTAACTTAGCAAACTCCAAAAGTATGATACGTAGAAAGATTAACAATTGGCATCATGTGTAAGCCTATTAAGTTTATGAATGTTCTCTACAAAGGTACTCTTTACACTTAGTCGTATTGCACATTTTGTCTTTTAAGACGTAATCTTTTGGTTTAATTGTGACAATTCACATTTACACAAGACTTAAGGATATATTGTCCTTAAAAATGTTTTATCATTGTACATAATAGGATTTGAAAACATATTTTCTAGAGATATAATCTTTAAAATATTTTATTCTGAAGTATGATGAGTTTGAGAAATATATTTAAGATACATTATTCTCAAGATATTTTATTTCAAAAACTTAAGAATATTTCATAAACATGTTTCCATCAAAACGTATTCGGATAAGCTATCTAAAAATGACATACAAATAAAACACAATGCAAAAACCAAAAGATTATGTCATTACTAACATTAAGTGCAGGAAAATAAAAGGCAATGCTCGGGCTTCGTTATTAACAAACAGAAGACCCTTCCACCCAGGCACTACCAGATGTCCAAAAGCCAGGATAACACGGACTTTGTCTTGAAAACCAAGATCCCTCCACCCGTGTATCCTATTATCCTAAGCATAAAATTGTTTCAAGACAGGAAATTAAAATTGTTCAGAAACCACAAACAAACCAACACCAAATCTTCACAAACACATAAGCCATAAAAATTGGGCTCAGGCCTTGTCTTTATCGCCCTCATCGCCCAATCGTTCGCCACCACCAGCTGCCTTCACCGCATCATTGATCGCTACCTCCACAGCCTCCTCAGCTACTTTCTCCACTTCACTTGGTCCTGGCTCCTCCACGCTTTCTCCATTAAGCTCCGCCAGAACTTTCTCCCATTCAGCCACATCCCAAAAAGGGGTGTCAATACCAGCATCCTTGGCCTCCTTAGCCATCCGGAGTTGAGATTGAAAGATGAAGATCGCAGCAGATCTCTTGGCTCACTCAGCAACTTCTTAGATCCTCATCAGTGCGTTTGCCTCTTGCTGGACCAATTCTCTCCTGGCTAGTGCAAGCTCCTGTTTCAAATCCTCGTTCTCTTTGTTATTCTTCTCTAAAAGATTGGTCTTAGAGATCCCGATCTTCATCAATTCAACAATGCTGGTATTGGCTTCATGGAGCTCCGAGTTCATGGCAGCAAACCTGGAAGAAAGAACCTCAAGACCCTGTGAGATTAAAAGATGTTCAACACATTATTTTCAATATACATTATCTTCAGGATAATGAATGTTCAATATACCTGTTGAGTCTTGTTCATGGCTTCATGGAAATCAATGTTGTGCAAGGGAATGGAGTCGGTGGTTTCCTGGTTCTTCCTCTTCTTCGAACTCTTTGCTCGACTGCTCTCAGGACGAGGCAAGAAACTGGAAGCGATCTCCTTTTTGACGGAGCTGCGGGTGGACACCATGTTCTCAATATCGTCAAGACCGAAAGCGACAAAAAATTTACCTATTAAATCAAAGGTCAATATTCTTAATTTCTTAACCATTATTACTAACATGCTGTTACTTCTTACCAGACATATCAGATCCCTCTGAGGAAAGAGGCTCTTGAGAGATCGGTTGAAGGTGAAAGGTCCTTTCTCCCTCGTCTTGGAGATAGATCAAGTTTACTCTACCTTTAGTCTCTTTTACAGGAGGATCAATTTCAAAGAACTTCAAAGCTGCAAAACAAGACAAAATGTATCAGTCAAAGACTTATCAGCATACGGCTTCAGGATAGCGTATCCTACTTTTGGTACCCCAAAGATATGGAAGATTTTCAGGATGAGGAAGGGAGTCACTCCTAACAAAAAAGAATTGCTTCTTCCATTGGTCATTGTTTTGGGTATTTCTCAAAACGAGGGGGGTTCGGTCAGACTTGGTCTTGAGGAGGTATCTTAAAGAACCGTGACTACGGAGGTCATAGACGAAGGCAAGGTTGGAAAGAGTGAAGTCAAGGGCATGGTCAGCGATCAACCTTTCTAGCATGAATAGAGTTCTCCAAACCATGGGCATGGTTTGAATGAAGCTCAATCCATTCCTATTGAAAAACTCAGTGGTGAAAGGAGGAAAATGGTAAGAAAAGCCGATTTTGAAAGGCAAATATGGAAAGCAGATCCAACTCTTGGAAACAAGATCGGATAAAATGGCAGGATCAAAAGGCCTGAAAACGGTTCCCGGAGGGAAACAGCCTCTGTATTGTAGATTCACGATGTCGGTGTTGTTAAAGGTGCATATTTCGTTTCCGGGGCTTGCGAGAAGGTTTTGTGACATGAAATCCTCAATGCCTGAATTGTGAAGCTTTGGACTCATGATCTTTTGAAGATGAAGAATAGGAGGAAAGAAAGAATTACCTGGATAGATGAATCGGTAAATGAAGGGTTAATTTATCCAAGTAGTTATAACGATAATCTAGGGTTTAGTTGGTTACCTAGGTTGGCGACATGTGCGGAAGATCTATCACACATGCAGGGTTCGAATTTCAAAAATTTCACAGCTGTAAAGCAATTTCACAGCCGTTAAATTTGGGGACAATTGCTGAGCATCAATTATTCAGTATCTTAAACAAGCAATATGTTCAGGATAACTCTGGGATATGGTATCCTCCAAGATAACAGGTATCCTTAATATATTGTATAATTAACAAATTATTTGTTGTACTCTCTTGTTTACCAGGTCGTGAGACGTTCCCACGATTCCCTAAAGACTCGGACTTGCAGCTGGACTATTTCAAATAAAACGTGTTCAAAAGTGGTCGTGGAGATCAAACGGCTAATTGGAAGAAGTCTATTATCTCCGGAAAAATAGGGATTCTTGTTAGCTAGTTATTTGTATAAATAGAGCTCAATTGGATTATATCACACACACTTTAGCACTCGATACTTAGCAGTAACCGCATATTGTTTTCACAATCCACTGAGCTCCACTACTTGTAACCACTTTTTGTTATTAATAAACTGGTGGTGATAGTTTTTACCACCCGGGGGTTTTTTCTTGTTATCCTCAGGATAACGGAATTTTTCCTCGCAACAAATCTCCGTGTTCTAGCATTTTTACATTCATTTCAAGCACCCACCGAGTCCCATTTACTAATTTGGTTACAAATTACCTTTGTTAATTTTTGATCAAAAGAATTATATTTAAAAAAAATAAAATTTGTTACTTCAATAAAAAAACAATAAAAACAAATGTGGTACTAGTTCCAATAATATTGATATCAACATTGTTTGTTCGGTATTGGTTCTGCTCGATTGTTTGCCCGCGACAATCAGTATAGTTTACGAGCAAAAAAGAATATATTATTCCGAACACAACTCGATGGGTTAAGGTACCCATAAAAAAAGAATACATTATTCATGCTTTGATTAGTATGACAATTTGAGTGAGAATGTGTAATGACAAGAATGCCCTCAGCTATTTTGCACATGCCCATCATTTATGTTAACATTTAACGTAAGTTAAAGTTAGTACTTAACATATTGTTCAAGCCCTGCCCCGAGTTTTCCCTGACAACTCACAGCTCCCACTCCGTATCCTCCTCTAATGTGTATAATTTGTCCCTTATATTATTCATCATTTTGTTAGTTGTTTAGAAGATTAACATCTATTAGAGCAATGGATTACAAATAGATTTATCCATATAATTCTAATCTATTGTTGGTAATTTGATTAAAATAATCACCCGCCAAGTCTTTTATGACAGGTCGCATTCAATGGAATTTAACGATGATTATAACAAAGGGAACAGTCCAACACTATCATCAAGATCGCATGCCAACATGTAATTAAAAAAATTAAGATTTAATCTTAATACTAATTATAATGGATATAGATCTTGATTGGATTTTTCAAAATGGATTAGGTGAAAATTATATAATATTTTCAAAAAGTAGAGGCTGCTACTTGTAACTTTCTTGAAACATTCCACGTATTTTCAAGATTATAAATCAAGCATAAATTAGTAAAAAGTAGAAATAGATAATGGAAGTTGAATCAAAATATATGAAACTCAAGGATTGACAATGTTTTGAATAATTTTATTTGTGATATGAGCTGGGAAGGCAAGCAATTGTTCTTTTGGAGTATTTTACTAGAAAAATCAAAAGATTTTTCAATTATAAATATTATTATATATTTATATGTGGTCATTTTATTTTTTAAAGCAAAAAGCGTAATTTTTATAATACAAACCCTCACTTATTGGCGATAATAATATATGTTGAGAATTAACCAATACACTATAGACATTTACTTTTCTTGTAAAGATAATTTCACTTTCAACTTTTTACTTTTATTATTGGTTAAATTGCTTGTGTAGATTATTATTGGTCAGTGACATATCAGAATTCCAAATCCAATATAATTTTTTTTTACACACAAATTTGCATGCTATGTAGATAAGGAAAAAAAAAACATCCAAACTATTTTGTTCCTATGTTTTTTTTTTAAACATTAACTACACCACACGACTTGAAGATGTATAATCTATACATGCTAACATGGATCTAACACATGTCAAAATAACATTCTATCAGACTATCGCACACGGGAGATTCGGAGAAGTGGCGTGTCTCCTTTTGTATGCTTCAACGTAGGAGGTTTTGCTGTTCGGTTGTGTTGGCCCATTTTTTTTCTTTTTTTGGTATTGTTTCTTGTTAGCTTACGGCTGATCCAGTTTTTTAAATAGCATTGTTAAGAGAAAACCTAACTTGACCTTTTTACTTAGTAGTAAAACATCCATATAATTAGGGGTGCTCAAAACCGGATATCCGAAGTTTCTGATATCCGAACTTTGGATATCCGGACCTTTCGGATAGTGGATTTCATTATCCGAATCCGAATCCGAAATTTCGGATATCCGATCGGATAGTATTTCGGATATCCGAATAAAAATCTGTGTAAAAAAAGGAAAAAAACTGGAAAAAAAAACCAATAACCTGTTCATTATACAATCTAAACACAACTTGTTCATTATACAAACAAACAAACAAACACACAAGCACATAAATAAAACAAAATCCATTGTTTAAGGTAGAGCCGTGGTGGATTTGGTGCATTCGGAAGAGTGACAGCGGCGCCGGAGGAAGAAGGTGGTGACTGGTGACGGATAGTGCAGCGGCGGCGGAGGTGAAGACAGACAGATACGGCGGACGGTGGACGAAGATGGTGACAGGTGACGGATAGTGCAGCTGCGGCGGATGGTGACGGATACTGACCAGAGACTAGAGGCGGCCTGATGATGGTGAAACTGATTGGATTGGAGCCTTGGAGGAGGGTTAGGGAAAGGATGTGAAACAAGTGGGTTGTGTGTGTGTGTGTGTGTGTGTGTGGAAATTAGGGCAGGTAATTAGGTATATGGTAAATATGGGTTAGGTTCAAATAAGAGTTTGATTTTTCTAAGAAGGCAAGGAAGGAGGGTATTTTAGTAAACACTTAAATATTAAAACCCACTTACTTTAATCTCAAAATCCACTTACATTCATTTCAAAAACCCACTTACATAAAACCCACTTACATCTTCATTTATATCCTACAACCACCACCACCCCACCGCCCACCGCCACCACAACCGTCACCCACCGCCACCAACTCGCAGGAAAAGTCCGAAAAAACACAATGGAAAACACTATGAAAAACACAATGGAAAAAAACACTATGAAAAAAAAACACAATTGTATGACACAATGTAAAAAATACAATAGAAAAAACACAATGAAAAATACTATTGCATAACACAATTTTGTAAAACACAATTTGGTAAAACACAATTTGTAAAAAACCCACTAATTTTTTTTAAATTTTTATATGGTGCTCATATAAAAGATAAAAAGACACTCGTTATTATGGTGAATTTGTGTTTCAATAAAAACGTCGTAAAAAAAAGTTATGGACGTTTTCAAATGATGGTGGAATTTGGCATGTGTCTGCATGTGGAGAGAGAAAGTCAACAAATGTGTTATTCCTTTTATGCCCCCCTTCTTTCACACTTGATTTCCTCCTAAACTAATCTCAATCCTCCATGCTCAAAATCAATGGATAAGATTACTTCTTATCTTTCCTACAAAAACTATACTTTCTATTATAACATAACCATGGTAAATATATTAAAATTAAAAATATATTAAATTTAATAATTCGGATAGTTCGGATATCCGAAGTATCCGAAAAATCCTAAAATTGTTATCCGAATCCGAATCCGAATTTTCGGATATCCGGGGTTCGGATATCCGAAATTTTGGATAGTTCGGATACGGATTATCGGATAATTCGGATACGGATTCGGATTTGGATACTTTTGAACACCCCTACATATAATAGCCTTTTGGGTTTTAAATATGCTTTTTTCGATTCCTAAAAAATAAATGTATTATTTATTAGAATTACTTACTTTAAAAGTATTAAAAGATAAAATTTGCACAAAAAATTATGGTATTGTAAGGAATGTTTTTGACAAGCTTTTAATCCAAGGTACGAATACCTTTCGCAATTGATTTCCAGTGCTAACACTTGTGTGTTATCTTCCTTTATCGTACCCATTAACTAGGCATTTTTTTTTTGAACGGCTCCATTAACTAGGCATTCAGTCTCCATTTTCACGCTATGCATTCAGGGTTCTTGAGGTATGAGGTGTGTAGTGTGTATTATAGAGTGTACACGAGAAAGTCAAGAGGATCTAAATACATTTTAGTAAAGATAATTATTAGTGGTGTAAAGCTTTAGAATTTGTAATATTGTAACCATTTAGAATAATTATATATATTTTTAATTTTTTTAGAACGGCGATTTTCGTTTTTGTATTTAGGTCATCGTACTCTCTAATTTGGAGAGTCTCGTTGCCACACTCTGGGCAGTGCCATAATATGTTGTCGTAACTGAGCCAACGCTGACTTCAAAGTTTGGTTTGGGCTTTCCCCTAGGAAACCATACCGCCGGCTGCCACTTGACAATCATTGTGCTGCCACAAGAGCAGAACTCTTTGGCGTAACATACGGTGGGACGAAAACTCGGATGGGCTCGGGATCCAAACTAACAACCTCACAATTCCTAACTCAAATATTTCATTGTCAATATCCATCCAAAGTAACAAAAGTAAGAATCAGACTTGTATCTACACTAGAGAACCCAAACTTTTCAACCACGAGATCATAAGTGGGGATATTTAGAATACTTATTTACTTTAGAAATTATTAAATATGATCTTTTTGTCAAATTCCGTGTATAATACATTAATTTCATAAGCCCAAAACAAAAACAACTCCTTTTAAACGCAAGCTGGACTACTGTTGGGCCGTTTAGATATACAAGCCGCTGGGCTGTTTGTTTGATAAGAATCCCAAAGGAGGAAATAGGAAATGGGTCTGGTATTAATGTATTATGGCTTGTAATTCGTTGAAACTATTGGTGCTTACAAAATCTGTTTATGACAGCCAAACTTGTCTGGTTGATAAGACTTCTCTCGAAGTTTAATGTTCCAAAAATTACTCCTGCTATACTCAAATGTGATCAAATGTGATAGTCAGGCTGCAATCTATATTGCCAAGAATCCTGTCTTTCATGAGCGGACTAAGCATATTGAACTAGATTATCATTTTGTTGACGAAAATTACAGAAGAGCTTAGTGACTCTGGTGCATACGAACACCCAAGATCAGCTTGCTGACATTTTTCCAAAGAGCATATCAGGGCCTCATTTTCACTCGCTTTTATGCAAGTTGGGGTTTTCTCAACCTCCTGAGGTGGGTGTAAGCGTATAAGACATACGTGCCGTATATGATATACGGCTTGTAACTTACACGACGTATAAACATACACGACATGTATGTTTGATGTATATAGTTTGTTTTTGTTTCTTGTATATAAATTTTCATTATGAGATAATAGAATTTTCTTCCCTGCTTCATTTATTCTTTTTTTTTTGTGTCATCATTCTTTAACGATTACACTTTTTTTTGTTGTCTCTCAAAAAAATGATATGAAGTTTAAATCTTTGTATAGGTTAGGTGGATTGTAGATGTAAAAAAGATTGTTGTTAAATAAATAAATAATATATAGGTTGAAATCACTGATTTGAGCAATTACAATTTTATGTAATTATCAATGTTTTTATAACCGGAACGATTATCAAACCGGCCGTCTTCACAATTCGCTAGCTTGACCATGATCAAATATCGGATGGGCCATGGTTAACTTTGAAAAATATTTAAATACGGCATATATTATAAAAATTATATACAGTTGAAAGTTTAATACTGTATTATATGTTATTATGTCAATTATATATCAAAAATAAAAATATATATATCTTTTTTTTAATAGAAAAATAAAAGAAAAGTTAATGTAAAAACATTGCAAAAAATAAAAGCTAATTAATTTAGAGTTTATTTAGTTCATACATATTGAATTACAAAATTAATATCTCCGATATGCTAGCTGGCATATAGCGGATGTGTATTTGTGTATTGACGAAAACCCTTTCTCGATCTAGCATCATATTGCTACTGAAAATACTCAAAGTTTGTCTCGATGTCAGAAAAAACTCATATAAATAGTTCCTCGACATCCAAAACATCTTTTGAAAATTTCAACATTAAATTACAGAGTAATCTTTAATTAGACATTCATGTGCGGCTTCAGGATTTCCTTTTATAACAACTCTTGGCTTTGGTGTAAGTCGAAGCTCCCGATTTAACGCCTCTTATTTGACCAATTCAAGAAATTGCACGATATCTAGTTCTGCACCATCGAACGACAAACTCTCGGAATAAGATGATAAAGACGAGCTAGAGGATGAAATTTTAAAGAGATTCATTCAAGTGGTATAGGATAGAATGATATAAAATTACAAGAGAGAAAGATATAAAATTGGTGTGTTAAAACGGTATTAATTTATAATGTAATTTTTTTCTATTTAATTTGATTGCGTAACAACGGTAATATAGTTGTTGCAAACCTTCACAACAATTGGGTTCCACACACCGTTCGGGATGAATTTTTATCAGTACCAAACCTGGTGGTGGGGGGGGGGGGTTTGGTATTCCCGCCTATACCACTCCGTCTCGGCCCACCCTAGGCCCTCTCCTTTCAAGAAACTGAACAACTACTAAAGTTTTAATTGATCTAATAAAATAACTATTTAGATAATTTTAAATGATAAAATAGCATCTACATAAATATTTTTATCAGTTGACATGCTATCTATAAAATTCGATCGGTTTAATGGGTAATAATCTAGTTTAAAAAACTTTACCAAAAGTATGTATATTTTAAATTAGTTTAAGAACATTAATAAAACATAATGGAAGTATTTTTTAGATATAAATATGAAAAGTTAGTTTGTCAGCATTAACCCAAATGACATGATGATGTATGTATTAATATTGATAGTGCATTTATAAGTTATGGTATCTTTTAATAGTTTGTTTCAAGTTCTTTAGAAAATAGTTTTAGTTTTTCCTACTTAAGATGTTATTAATAATGAGAAATATGTTGAAAGTGTTTAAAACATGTATAATAAAGCTAGAGAATTCTGCTTTTGTGAGCGACACAACGACTGTCAAGTGGCAACTGACAGTATGTTTTTTGGAGGAACGCCCAAGCCAAACTTTGAAGGCAACATGGGCCCGGTTAAGACAAAATAGTTTGGCTAAAGTGGAGGCAACGAAACTCACAAAATTAGAGTGCGGCGTAGGGATGAGATCGGGATGGTACCGGTACCGATCTTGAAAATCCCGATCCCGAATTTTGGAAATAGTTGGTACCGGTACCGAAATGTTCAGTTCGGTACCGGTATTTCGTGAAAACTTCAGGAAATATCGGTACCGTACCGAACCGTACTGATACCGAAAACTCAAAAATATTGGTACCGAATTCGGTACCGATACCGGTACCAATTGGTACCCGTACCAAAAACGCTCATCCTTAGTGCGGCGGCCTATACAGAAAAATGGAAGTCCCCTTTTTAAAAAAGTAATCATTTTTACATACTTACACATATTTTCAAGTGACTAGGGTTGTTCACGAGCCGAGCTAGGACAAGCTCAAGGCTCATTAATTTTTCTTTTACAAGTATTGATATATAAAAGAAAAAAAACAGAAAACAATATATTGACATACATCTAATACAAATATAAATAAGAGAATTTATAAGATTAAATGCATTACTTTTGTGTTTTTAAATATCAAGAGGCATATTATATGTATTATTATTTTTCATATATATATACATATATATATATATATATATATAATTAATATAATGCTATTAATTTAGATACAAGCTTTTTTTGAGTTTTTCTCCAAGCGAATTTCGAGCAACCTTAGAGCCTTTTGAAACGTCCTATAAACGGCCGCTATAGTTTACAGTTTCTTTGGGCTAAACCGGTATATATACATGGAACATGTCTAAAATACAAACATAAAAGCGTGGAATAAAGGGGAAATATTCTTCAGTTTATTCCTGTCCGAATTCTGATAATTTTCAGATTTAAAAATATTAATTTGTACATTTATATTGGATGATAAAAATAAAATAAAAACCTATTCCGAAAAAATCACACATCCCATTGTCCCCGACCAAAATTTGGTTAAGCTCATTGTTTAGTACATATAGAAAGAACCTGACTTTTGTTTGTCGGGCATAGGATTCTTTCATTCATGTTCGATGAACTTAAACGGTGGTGATATTTGTCATGAGTAATGCATGCTTTAACAAGGTACTTACGGAGCCTTTTGATAATGCTAGGAAATTTAAATGTTTGGTCACATTTGGTAAGATGTATTCATAGAAATGATATTATTGTTTTGTTTTATATGTAACTAGGAAGATTCCTGGCGCGATGCGCCGGGTTGATGTATTTGACAGTCGTACCCGTACAGCTTATCAAATCGTGCAGTGCGTCTGTGAGTCAATGTGAATTCGATCGGTGTCGGGTTACGAAACCAGTAATAACCCCCCCCCCCCCACCCCACCCACCCACCCAAAAAAAAAAAAAAGACTTTGTTAACGGAAAAATCCAACAAATTAACATAACAAAACAAAGCATGCGTTGCGGTTACGAACTGATACACTTGAATTGGTTGGTATCTAGTTACGAAGCCAAAAAATAAAGCAAACCATAAATTCGTCAACATCCAAATACAACAACTTAACATATTTAAATATATTAAAAACGTGGCGAACAAAAAAAACACGAGCATTGTAGTTGCGAACTGATACGAATTCGTTGATTCTGGAATCGAGGGACAAAAAAAAGTGATAAAAAATCTGCACGCTGCGTTTGCGAACTAACGCGAATTCAGTCGGAATCGAAGTTGTCGGCACTAAATCGTACGCAGAGAACCATGTGTTGTGGTGGTGAACTTACACGAGTTCGGTTGGTATCAGGCTACGACACCGAAATTAAAGCAATAAGTTAATTTGTCGACACTCAAAATACAACAAATTAATATATTAACATAAAAAAGACCACCAAAAATATATGCGTGTTGTGGCCGTGACCTGACGCGAATTCGTCTAGAATTGATGGAAAAAAAACTCGCGGGAAAAAAAAACCTTAGGTTGCGATCGCGAGCTGACGCGAATTTGGCGGGAACAATTTGACGGTATCTACGGTAAAAAAATCATGTATTTTATGGCAGCGAACCGACATGAATTTAAAATAAAAAAAAACAAATAAAAAGGCCGACAAAACACGTGAGACAACGTTTACGTCGCCAAACTTCTTAATTATTATATATAATAGCGAGCTGACGCGAATTTGGCGGGAACAATTTGACGGTATCTACGGTAAAAAAATCCTATATTTGAACCATGAATTTAAAATAAAAAAACAAATAAAAAGGCCGACAAACCACGTGAGGCGACGTAAATTCATTGGTACAAAACAATCAAAGTTGGTGTATGGAACCCTTTAATCTACTATTATAATAAACAAAAATAATGGTTTAATCACATATCTCTTAATTGGCCTAATATTTTGTTAAGTGACACCCCTATCTTTTCATCTTTAATTCTTAATTATTTTATATTAAAATAAATCATTTAAAACATTATATAACTTATCCCTTTATCACATCAAAGCACTAAATTCTAGCATGTTTTTTCCCATAATATTTAATTTTAACAAAAAATAATTTTTTTCTTGATGATATCCTTTTACAATATTTGTTTTAAAATTTTAATATAACATTCCATTATTTCTTATAATTTAATGACTTATACAAAATAATAGTCTTAATAATTTCATATTAAAAAGTAAAAGCTTTAAATTTTATACTTAATTTTATTTTTAATTTAAACTATAAACTACATTTAACACTTTAATTTCGAAAACCATTCATGATTTTTAAAATCTTTCACTTTCCGACTATAATTGTAACTTCTATTATATATCAAAAAAAATAATAATAATAATAATTACTTGCTCAAAAGGTTAGATACTAATTTTTGTATAATCTTACTATCCTATGTTTTTTTATTAAAATTCGTTTATTTCACATAAAAAAACAATGTTAACTTTTCATTGCCGTCCATGTGGTGTTACGTGCTCAGATGCATCAAATCTAGATAAATACATTTATGGAAATATGACTAAAATATCCAACGGTCACTTCTATCCAAAACCTATAATGGTTTCATGTTGTTTGGGATGTTTTGTTGCTTTGAAAAAATGAAGTCGTTTTGTATATTTAAAATAATGCTTTTTATATTTTAAAATACTTTTTTAATTTTTGTGGACTAGCATTATTTTAAACTCTTAATATCTAGTGTTTTGCTATATATTTTTTGAATGTTAAACACAAATATTAATTTATAATGCTTTATAATATAATATATTTATTTAAACTTTGCGTATTGTTTATTTAAGTATTTGTTTGAATTATATCAATCTTTTTTTTGAAACACTATTCTTCTTAAAAATATAAATCACTATATCAAATTAATATTAGTAATAAATGATTAATGTGTTTAGTAACACTCGTGCTTTATTAGTAAGAAAAGTTAATTAAATAAATTTTAAGCATATATAGTTGCAAAGTTTTTAGATATTTATATCGCACTTTATAGATTAAAATTAGAGATTGGGTGAATCTTCTAATATTCAATAAAAAGGGCAACTACAAATATTATATGAAGAAATTTGTAGAGATTAATGAAAATTTACCATCTAATTTTTTTTTATGAAAATTTTATTGTATTTAACGCTGTAAAACATATTCATATTAATTCATCTAATACCAAATTATTATAAGTATTTCACATTGTTTTAATCTTTTATTAATATAGTTTACCTAACCCGTGTAGACACGGATATTTAACCTAGTATAGTATATGGGTAAGAACTATTGCAACAATATTATGAAAGATAAGTAAATATAGGCATTAGTTGTATAATTAGCTTGATATAGTGGTAAAAACGTATCACATACAACTAAATAATTTTGAGTTTCTAGTTTCACTTGTGATATAGGGTAAAATAAATGGAAAATAATTTTAGGTGTTCAACATAAATAAATAAATAATGTTGGAGATTTAGTTGGTTTTTAATGCTACCATGCGGTCAAAAGTCGAAGAGAATACTAACTGCTTTTCAATTTTATACTAGTAGTTTTCGTTTTAAATTTTGATGTATATACTTCACTTTGCTATAAGATATGTATTGTGTGCATTCAAGCAATTCATTTATGATGTCATTCGTGTCTTCTAGATTACTTAGGCTACGTGTAGTGGTGGGCTACAAAATGAATTGAGAGGGGGGGGGGGCGGGGTTTTGACACGTGACGTCTCCTCAGCAGAGGTACGATTTTCATTTTAGGGATGTAGTGGTGTTATAGCCCTTTGTGGTCCCTTTTTTATTTTCTTATTATTATTATTTCCAACAAACACACAGGCGACATAGATTTGTCGCCCCCACCTTATCTCCTCACATATCGCTTATTTGTAGCCCAGGGGATGGTTTTGTAGCCCCTTATCACTCAACACTCCTCTTTTTATCGTCTACTACACACTCTAATTGTTTCTTAAAATATCACTTGCTACTTGTTTCATGTGAACAATTTACCTCCAATAGTCTTTATTGTTAAAACTTTAGTAAATGTTACTCTTAAAATATATACAAAACCGGCAAAGGCCAACAAAAAAGGATTAAACCCGAACTTTCCTTCTCAAGTTGTTTGCTGGTTATAATCTGTGGATAATTGTGGGTGTCTTGTATATGTTCGCTACTGATTGTTAATTTAGTTACTCTTGAAATTTTATATTTTGTTTGAGGCTGTTGATGTTTCGTCGGTAATTAATGACAACCCATTGATAAAAGGTCGGTAGATAAGTAGTGATTTACGACTTATCTCAACAATTATTTTTTGAGATTAGATTTAGCATCAGGTTTTGTCACTACGCTAGGTGGTTTAACTAAAGTTTTATTAGGGCCGATCGAGATTTTCTAAGTATAAATAAAACTAATTTTAAGGGAGAGCAACTGTACACTATTCTTTGTATGTTGGCATATATATTTATCTATTTTATTTTCTGATTGCAAGAAGATCATGTGAAGGCCACCTGCCTGTGCACTATGCGCTGATCACTTAATCTGGTCATGTTCTCACGTGGGGTCACTGCAACCTGTTCAAACTTCAAAGCTTCACTGTTAGGTAAGCCACCTTTCCTTCGGTTAAATGACTTAATCATGCTGTGGACGTTTACAAATTAACACGTTATATATATTGGTCTATACAAAAAAATTACATACTTGCATGGCTTGTCTACGTATTTCCAATATGAGACCATTTTTTGGAAATTAGTTATATGATAGTATACATTATATAATTCATTATAAAAAATATTTTCAGAATTATGATATGTAATATGTTGCTTTTGGTTGGGGTGGGTAAATTTAAGAAACCGGACCGTATGAATGTTATAGTTCTTGTTTTGTGTGAGCATGATTCCGATCTTAAAAAATGTTTGTATCAACATATAAAAGGACCGAGCCACTAAGCTTGTAGGAAATTAAAAGACTCGTTTGGCAAAAACAGTTAGTGCCGACATGTTTTCTTGAAATTTTATTTGATATATTATTTCTTCTTGGACTCCGGTTCAAAGCAAAGGAGTATCGCCGGCGACAGGCAAATCCGTTTGTTGGGTCTAAAGATTTGAGGATGATATTATCACTATTAAATGATCCAAATAGATTTATGATATTAGAGAAACCAACTGCGAAACTAAGAATGTCCCTCTTGATGAATGACGACATTAGCTAGTGTCGTTCAAGCCAATGAAGTGTGTTTCTCAAATATGCGATATTAAGGAATGTCGCTCTAAAGAATAGAGAATTAGCTAGTGTCGTTGAATGGTGATGTTAATATGCTAATTAGCCACGTCATTGCGAATGCCGCTGTTAATAATATGCGAAATGAGTTAACATCGCTAGTATATGCTCAATGGTGTATATATAGATTACTAGATTTCATATGTAAGTGTCGATCAATTATTGTATGTGAGCCACCATCCCGGGCCGATCTCACTCGGGGTGGAGAAAACTCGTGTAGTCGTTTGAGTAATAAAAGTGGTTTACCGGAATCACTTGTTTACTATTCTTTATCGTTATATCTTGTTTATGTGTTGATTGCTTGGCTCACACGACCTATCTTTATCGGCATTTACCAAAACCAAACCAGGTCTAGAATCTATCATCCATTAGTAATGGCAGTAACTGACGTGTTGCCGACATAAATAGTTGTCGGAATTTTACTAATTGGGTAATCTGTCATACCCCGACCAAAGGAGGCGGAACATGCCGGATCGTAATGCATTGATTGGACAGTAGCTCAAAAAACAATAATTAAAGCGACAATAATTATTTAATTTATTAATATTAAAACAAGTACACAATTACAGTAACTAGATCAAATACATCATACATTTATATTTTAAACAAATATCTCAAGGTTAGACTAACAATCTTCAATCTTGATTATATCAAATACACTTGAACCTGTAGCATGTATAAAAATAGAGTTTGCCAATACGAATGTTGGCGAGAATACATAAGTTTAAGTATAGACACATATAGATAAAATCACAATATATGTCAATGATTAGCATTGCAATTCTTATGAAAATGTAAACAGTTAAATAGATGTGGATCCATTCCAATTGATACAAAATCAAAGCACTGGAGTAAATGTATGATCATACTAGATGAAGATGAGGTCAAACAATAAACTAAACACATAAGCACATAGAGCATGCAATAATTACACATAAATTGTCACACCCCAACCTAAGGCGAAAATGCCGGGGCGTAAGCTGATTGTTCACAGCTCGAAGATACTATCATAAATAAAATGTAACAATATCTATTAGATTAATTATTTCCAATTATAGTGCACAAATATCCATAACACAAATAAATAATTTAAAACAAATAATCTAATCAAGATAAATATAATCTTCATTAAATTCCCTATGGTCTTTATTAGATGTCCTTTTCACGTCAAACTTCAATTCAAAGGCAACTTACATATGCGTAGAAAATAGAGTTTGTCAACAACACATGTTGAGTGAGATTATCACCAGTTTTTGCAATGATATAATATTAATATAATCAATAAAGGAAATAAGCAAAAAGTATTAAATTGCGGTAATGAAATCAAACTATGAGCAAATAAGGTGTCAATTAACTATTGCCAAGCGAATCGGGTGTCGGTAAATCAACCATGAGCAAATAATAAGACCGTTGCCAAGCGAATCGGACGTGGGTCTATAGTATGATCATACTATAAATGAGAATATGTTGGACCTCTCTGAATGCGATAAAGTAAACAAATAAGCAGGTAGCAAGTATATTTGATAGTTCATACACAATTACACATTTGCTATTTTGTGATATATAGATAATACATAATACGGATAATACGCATATGCCCCCAAAACTTGTGAAAATTGAGTAAAATAGGGGAATGATAAAACTCACCTTAAATTGAAGGCAAGCTAATAATAACAATAATAAATGGTTAAGAAGTAAATGGATCGTCCGTTAACGCGTCGACCAAAATAAACCAACTGAACCTGAAACTTTGAGAAAAGAAAATATGAGTAAAAATGAACTCGTTTCCACTGGAATCATTCCAAACGAATGTTTAGAACTCCGGATATATTAAATTAAACATTTAAGCGAGTCGGTACTGACCAGAATCCGAACAGAGAGTCAGAAGTCAGGTTTTGTTCAGTAGCCTTAAAATCTCGTTACAAAAATAAAAGTCTTCTGGACTGAATATCGGTTCCGATTAGAAGTGTTAGAAATCGATTGGTCAAAGTTGTTGACCAATATGACCTTAAACGGGTCGGAAAGCATTTGACCACCGAAACTCCCTCAATCGACAAAATTGATTGAGGGCTTTTGTTCTACATATAAAAAACTACAATATTGAAGAAGACAACTTACCCGAACGATGAATGAAACAAGAGATAACTGAGGTCAAAGGGTCTTGAAGCTTGAAAGTCAACGAATACTTGAAGAACTTGAAGAAATTGAAGAAACCGACAATGCGGGAAGAAGAATTTCGTGGATTTCAGGTATGAGGGCTGGTATTAAAGTAATAATTTAGGGTTTTATGATATGACTTGTTTAAATATTTTGATCACACCCCGCCATCTGGCCTAGGCGTGTGACCCACAGTTGGTACCACTTTTTTCAATTTATCAAAGTTTGCAGCGGAAAATGTTAATTTAAAAATATTCATTTTTATAACAAAGAGAATTAAACACCCTTGATGTTTTACAAAATTACTTGTTTAAAAACAAGTTTAATATATATATATATGCTTCATTACAAAATTAGCTGAGCCACCAGCTGCATTCTATGCCTAGTGATCTTCTATCTCCACTGGCATATTCTTCTCTATACCTTACTCTTGGTTACTTGAAAACAGTTTGAAAATACGTCAGCTATATGCTGGTGAATACGCTGACTCAATAAAACATTTTCACAATTCGTAATGACACAACACCAATAGTGTTCAACGACTCAATGGGTCTAAACCCCATCTCATCGGAACTAAACATACGCACAAACCACATAATCGGACTTCACTCGCCCTAGAGACAGTCACTTGCCTTATGGTCAGTATGTCTGTAGTGTGCCCACTACAGTACATATATGTAAGGATCCAGACACATGTGTATTTTAGTCTGAGTGTTTAGTACTACCTTGCATCAAAACGTTTTTAGAGGATTTGAACCAACCCTCATGCAAATACTTTCATAACTCTTTACATATGGATAACAGTCCATAGTTTACAAGAGTAAATATCTTTTCAAAAAGACAGTACATAGACGTATTCACGTCATAAAACATCTCACACTATAAAAAGGTTTGGACGTATTCACCTTTTGTTGATTTCAAGATTTCTCACCAACAGATGTCTGATCTTTATCTCAGACCTATAGTACGAGATTAACATTATATAAATAACTAGATCTACAATCTAGCTATAGACCTTAAGTTTATTTGCATAACCTTTACCTTGATATTCATTTCATTTATAAAACATTTATATACTACGTTTCTTTATCATCAAGAAACGTACATATATCCCATTTCTTCATTCATAAGAAATATCTTTATAATAAAGAATAATATTTTATTCACAACCTTATCTTATGAAAGTTACATTTCACTTATTATCTGGTCAAGGTATAGACTATACCCTCGACTAGGGTCTAATCCATATATAATAAAATAATCGGGCAGAACCCCTACCTTGTATGGCTTATCTATGAATTGCTTAAACTTCACATGGGCAGCGCTCCTACTTGCATGTACTTATAGACAACGAGCGTATCGAGAATGACGGGATTTTGGCACGAAAATGAGGTAAAGTGTGTATGATGTAAGTGTGACTTCATATCGCGAAGGATAAATGTAGCCGCAATTATTATTATATTCCTTCGCGTATCGCAAAGGATTTCTTCGCATATCGCGAAGTTGCTTGATAGCTTTTCTAAGTCAACCACTAGACCTGCCGCGTGTCAGCACCGGATGAGGTTACTTCATGCATATTCGCGTATCGCGAAGTTGCTTCGCGTATCGCGAAGGTGCTAAATTTTCAGTTTCAGTCCCTGGTCTTTGGTAGCTTGCCATATCTTGATCCTAGTTCAAAAATACTAAAGCGGCCCTTATGCGGCTCGCGGCGATGCGAATGTGCGAAGTGCAAAGTGCGCCATCAAAACGCCACATTACGTGTAACATCCAACTTTTTGTTAAATAATAAATGACGGAAAGTTTTGTTATTTAACTGTGTGTCGTTAAGTTAGTCGTGTGTTAAGTGTTTGGATAATATTTGGATTTGGAATTGTGAGTGGGTTGTGGGGCCCATGGCCCCCTATATAAGCCTAACCACTCCACCTTTTCACCACTTTGTTACCTTTCACCCCCCCCCCCCCCCACACACACACTTTCTTTCTACATTCCGGATCCAAATCCGTGTAAAAAGAGGAAGAATCTCATGTGTAGACATCATCAAATAACAAGAATCATCGTCCAGATCTACGTATTGTCCGAATCTGAACTCGAACCCGAAGCAAAGGTAGGTTTCGGTTTAATGGTTAAGTTTTATGGTTAGAATCGTCATGCAAACAGATATAATGATAGATCGGGTTGTAAAATGTAAGAAAAAATATATAAACTTGGTAAGTTATAACCTCTCGGGTGCACTTTGTGATAAAAAGGTGGTGTTTGGACTTTGAGAGATGGGTTCAGGATCAGGTGCATGGGGTCAGAATGTGTCGGAAGATGGCTTTAAAATAGTAAGAACGAAGAAAAGAAGAATTTCGCATCGCATAAGCCATGCGAAGCGAAAAAGGTAATTTCGCATCGCACAGCTTCAAGCGAAGCGAAACAGCTTCATGCGAAGCGAACAGCTTCATGCGAAGCGAACAGCTTCATGCGAAGCGAAACAGCTTCAAGCGAAGCGAAACAGCTTCATGCGAAGCGAAACAGTTTCAAAATTTTTCCGAGCTAACCTGGCAGCTCAACCCCAGCCAGGGGCGCTGCCCCTTGGACCCTGCTTGGGGCTGCCGCCCCTAGACCCCGCTACCAGGGGCGCTACCCCCGGACCCCCGTTAGTGGAGGGTGTCATTGACTTAGATATAAGAAGTAGTAGAAATGGATATTTGATACTCGTAATGCGTTATACAGTTAGCCGTGCACATCTAAAGAAGGGCATTACTATTAACGGCGAGAGAAACCGACTTCAGGTGAGTTTCTAGCCCCTTTATCTGTTATGTTTTTGGGGCTGTGTGCATACTCCTTTGTGATAGTTGTTAATACACTAAACTTAAGTGGTAAGTGTATGATATGTGCATGTTATATGTATGACTAAGTATTGAATGTTTATACGAATGAATATGTCATAAGTATGACTAAATATTGAATGCTATTATGGAATGTTTATACGAATGAATATGTATATATACGTATATACATGACCAGAAGATATGTAAAGTATGCATGAACGAAAATGAATGGGTGATTGAGTGACGTGACAGGTATAGTTATTGGAGACAAAGGGACCAGACCCTAAAAATATCTGAGACAGAAGGGACCAGACCCTGACAATATCTGAGACAGAAGGGACCAGACCCTGATAATATCTGAGCCAGAAGGGACCAGACCCTAATAATATCTGTGATGGTAGAGATAGAATAGCCTATGGTAAATTACAAGGCCTTATGAAAGAAAGTATGTAAGCGTGTGTGCATGTATATAAAGTTTGTATGAAAGAAGCAAGAGTAAATAAGGTATGAATACGTATCTTCGGATGCGTATGAGTAAAGATATGAATGTATAGTATGATAAATGATTAACTAGAACTCACTCAGCGTAGCTGACTTTTAGTATGCACGCAGGCAAATAGATTGAGGCAGCTGGCTTGAAGAGAGACACATGGCATGGACGGAAGAGATTTACATCTACGAAGAAGTGTCATGACTGTTTTAATTAATGTTAATGGAAAGACAATTTGTATGTTAAGACAAAAATGAATGTTTGTAATGTGGTGTTTGAAGTTTTAAATTATTCCGTGAAAGTTTAAATTAACTCTGATTTTAGAACTGTGTTTATGAGTAAATCCAACACCAAAGTAGGGTTACCGAGAACGGGGCTTTACATTACGCCCATCGCCCGAGTCCGAGTCCGGGTCCGTGCGCGTCGGGTGCTTCGCACCCTCCGCTAGGACTAGTGAGAGTGGTTAGCCATACAAGAACATTATTATGGGAAACTCCTTCCTTATAAAGTGCTTTCATTTCTTTCGCACTTTCAATGTGGGATGGAATTTCCATAGTTATTCCTTAACATAAACATGCCTTTATTTCTTTACTTCATTTTTCGCATTACTTATCTCATAAATATTTTTAGTCATTTTACTTTATAAACTTGTCAAATTTGAACCAAAATTTTGTGGGTGTTACAAATATTAAGGGTTAAGACTTGTTTATTAGGAAATAACTATTTTAGGAAGCCAAATTGTAACACCCCGACTAAAGCGGAATACGCCCGGGTGTGACGTACAGATCACTCATAAGCTCGTAACGCTACTTAAGCGACAATACTTATATTTAATTCATTTCAATACATCACAAATACGCAATCAAATATTAATACAATAAACTTTGAATTTTTGTCTCTTGTAACCTAATGGTCCAATGATGTAACACAAAGTGTACATCTTATTACACCAAATTTTCCTCATATTTTAGCCGAACTCCATGCAAATTCATTGTTTTTGATACTTATTTGAGTTATTTTTTGATACCGTGCATGGTCGTGCGAATGCTCGTGCATGAACTGCACGACCGTGCGGGCCCGTGCCAAAACAGAAAAGTCTGACCTTTGCTCAGACTAAAGCAGGGTGTTGACTTTCCACTTATATGCACGACCGTGCATGCCCGTGCATGGGCCCGTGCCAGACGTCCAGAAAGCTTAAATACACCTCCACCACTCCCATTTCAAGTGCGGAACCTTAGGGGAATTCTCTAATTGCTGAAAAATCATTGTGTGTTTGCTAGAGAGAATTCAAGGTTTCCATTTTGTATGATCATCCTTGCAAGTAGCATTCATCTTAGTTTGCAATTTCTTGTTCCTAACAATGCTTTGTAAGACTATTTTGATTTTGTTTGTTGTATCAAGCCTTATGGGCTAATACTTTTACTACTTAGATTATGTTGAAACTTCTACTTATGTGATATTTTATCTATGCATGATTTTGGCAAGTTGGTGTTCTTCAAATTTATGACATGTTCTTGAATAGAGTTTGATGACTGAATGCTTGTTTTAATTCCTAGTCTTGTTAGTTTGATAGATGTTTAACCATAATATGTTGGAAAACTATGTGTTGAGCATTTGTTTATGAACTTAGTTTGTGTATGCATACTTTGTTTATATCATTAAGTTAGGAATGACTAGTGGAAATTAACTTGGTTATGAATTTTAACAAGCATGAAACCTATCACTTGATATTGGAAAATTGTATGGTGATAATATAATTCTTTGAGTTGGTTAATATTTGCTAGGGATTAAGGCCATAATTCTTTGTTCATATTTTGCTAATTAAAAGTTTCATGTGTTTAACTAGTATTCTTGAACTTGTTTATTTTACACGATTTTAGGTGGTTAGTTTGTTGTTTTCATTCTAGCTTTCCGTTGATTATGAGATTAGGTAGTTTTGACAAACTTACTAATCTATGGTTATTAACTTGTTGAAAACCCATCATGTTGTTTTGTTGCTAGTATTAGGTTTCCTTGATTGGAATTTGATGCTGGTGCTTAATAAATGATGTTTGTCATTATCATTGCTATTTTGTCACTAAGTTGAGTGGATGCATAGTCTAAGTAGCCTTGTTTGGATTGATTGTTAGTTGTATTTTATTTGCTTTGTTATTGTTGTATGCTAGTTTAGTTACTTGAAAAAATTATTTGGATTGTTTGTTTGGTTAAATTAATTACACAGATTTAGTATCAAAAGTTAGCCGTGTCCATGGATTGACACTCGGTTCTTACCGATACTTAGCTACAAACGATAGGTACACTTGTCTTTCGTGTGTGGTTTGGTTGTTGGTGAAAACCATTTTTAAAACCCGATTTGTGTGAAAATTTTATTTTATATATATATTCTCACACGTCAAGTTTTTAGCGCCGTTGCCGGGGACACGGTGTTTTACTTTTGAAAACGATACAAGTAATTGATTTGCCTTGTTGATATTTTTGCTCTATGTTATTTTAGTCTATTTCATTTTCATTCATATTTTTTTTGTTTTATTTTAGTTATATTTTTAAATAGTTTTCCGTGTCTTGTTTGTTTCCATTCCGCGTTTCTTTCAGGTGACGCATGTCCACCACACCCGGTCCTGATCTTGTTTCCCCCCTTTCCGAACCCGAGCGACATCTTCGAGAAGGTTTGAGGAGGAGAGCACGCGAGATTGCCGAGGTCTTTGAAAACGAAGTTGTAGAGGAGGACGCGAATCCCGAGTCTGAAGAAATGGCGGATCCGAACAATCAAGGTCGCATGGATGATTTCGCCACGCCGTCCCTCGATGGCTACGGCAGCGGTGTTAGGGAGCCCGAGATTACCGTGAGTTTCGAGATCAAGTCGAGTATTATTCATATGGTCGAAAATTCCGTTTCTTTTCATGGCCTCTCGAACGAGGACCCTCATTCTCATGTTGCGCATTTCCTTCGATTATGTGCGACATTCAAGATCTAGGGGTGTACGGACGATGCCGTGAGTATGTGTATGATACCGCCATTAACAAATGGACGGCGCAGGTACGTCCTGTAACACCGTAAAAATACTCCATCTAATTTTGGGCTAAAAATGCCAATTCTGAAAGTTAAAGGACTGAAAATGAAAAAAATTGGGTTTTTAGACCCATCGCGCTATGCGATGGTCTCCTGATGAACTTCGTCACTCTACGCAACAGAGAATCACACAATTCAAGAAAAAAGGGGGGCGCCGCGCTACGCGACGGCCGAACTCAACTGGTCCATCGTGCTACGCAATGACCAGGTTAAGTAACCCGGGACACGTGGTCAACCACGTGTCAACACGTGGCAGCTTCTGAATAATTGCGGCGTCGATCTACGCGACGGCCTTGGGGAAAAGGCCATTATATATGCAGCTTCTGATTAATTGGCAGTCTGCCTATCCCTAAGTTATTATATATGCAGATGTCTTATACTAACTACTACGGACAAAAACGTCGGGTCGCAAGGCGATCTAATCCTGCCCCCGATGCTGAGCCGTCTGACTGATTTAGCACAAACTTTGGTCCTAGGTGGCCAACTGTTTCGGTAAATCCGACTGAACCGGTGCACGTGAACCCGGCTGATCTGAATCCAATGAATCCAAACCAGTCAAACCCTGTTGATCAAATCGATCCTCACTTGGCTTACAGAAGCCAACCAATTTATGCTCCGGGAAGTCCAGAAATGCCAATCGAAATATCCAGTGACACTTCCGAAAGTGTTCCAATGACCGGTACCCCGAACTATTATCCATATGATCTAGAAGTTCAAAGTAGAGTCAAACAAGAAACCAGTACTGAATATTCAAGTTGGATGAACTGTCATTCCAACCAGAGTTTATGGCATTTTGGATCACCCCCACCAGGTGCTCAAATTTTAGCTAAACCAAGTCGAAGATCACTTTACTATTCTGATAATCCTAATTTTCCACCATATCACGGACCTGTACCAACCATAGCTGAACAAGCAAACGAGATAAGGGAAGAAGCCCGCTTGATTGAAGAATTTTATACAACCAATCTTCCTGATGAGGAAATGCAGACTTATATAGCTAATCCTCACCTGTATCTGAGAGAAAATGCTTATCTTTTTCCTTCGGCATCCGCACCGGTAGGGTATCCCAACCCACCCAACTCGGTGATGGATGAATTAAGAAACGAAAGGATCAAGAAGAAAAAGATGGGTGATAAGATCATAAAAAAATGTGATAAGATGAAGAAGATGGTTAAGAAACGGGCCAAAGATTAGAATTTTATAACTACTGTTGTTGTATTTCTATCTTTTGTAATATTATGAATAAAAGTTTGCGTGTTGTGTTTTAAATTCATGTATTCATATGATTTACAGAATGTCTGAATAACGAGAAACCCGAGTCAGTCAAGGGAGTCAAGCTGATAAAGCGAAGACCCCTGAAAATAATAGTTCACTGCCTGAAGAATACATTGGAGGAATTCGTGATATGATAAAAGAAACAGTTTCTCCGTTAATCAAAGAAGCTGTGACTCCTCTAATAAAAATTGTTCAAGACCACACCGCGAATTCAAAAAGTGTGGCTAGGTCGAAATTAAGATCAATTAAACAACCAAGTCATAGCATATCCGTTCATTCTAAACCAAAAGATTCCAAAAGGACGAGGGATGATAAAACAAAAGAACCAAAAGATAAGGGATACGAGAGTTCTACTGCTGATTATGAGCCAAGACAAACAAAGAAAAGGAAAGTCAATACGGGATGTACGTTTAAGGACTTTCAAGTATATAAACCGAAAGAATTCTATGGGGATAAGTGCGCGATTGTTACTCTTCGTTGGCTCGAGGAAATGGAGTCAATAATTATTATTAGTAAGTGTACCGAAGAGGAGAGTATCTAGTACTCGTCCCAGATGTTTAAGGGAGAGGCGCTGGAATGGTGGAATACGTTGATAGACGTGAAAGGAAGAAGCAATTTGTATAATCTCGAATGGGAAACTTTTAAAGAACTGATCAAACAAAGATTCTATCCTATCCACGAGGTTGATCAGATTCAAACCAAGCTTTGGAACCACAAGGTTATTGGCACCAATATCAAGGAATACAACAATAAATTCCTTGAGTACTGCAGGCTTGTTCCACATCTTGTTACTCCCGAATATAACAAGGTGACTCGATATATTTATGGTTTGCCAAAGGAAATCCGTGATCATGTGAGATCACACATGCCTGCAACGACCGAGTCTGCTATTGAGCTGGCTGGATATTTGATGGATAGTATGATTACAAATCGATAGGAGGAAAGGAAGATGATGACTGAGAAGAAGCGTGAAGTTGATGAGAAAAGAAATTTTGAAAAAGGGAAGGAGAAGTCGGCTGCATTTAACCGATCGATGTGTAAAAACTGTGGTAAGCGACATGACGGGAGGTGTTTGAAGCCTACACCAAAAGTTGATGTTCGCAAGTTTGATCCGTATTCAACTTGCAACCTTTCTAAACGACCGGGACACAAGGAGGAGGATTGTAGGAAGAAATTAATCGTCTGTTTTGATTGTGGTGAGAAAGGGCACTTTAGTGCGGAATGCACTAAAAAAAAACCGGTAATTGGAGGCGCCAGTGGTAGTGGTGCCAGGAATGAAGCCAAGAGGGGAAATGCCCGTGCATTCATGCTTAACACTCAGAAGGCGGGAGAACTATCAGACGTGATTACTGGTACGTTTCCTATTGATAATGTTTATGCTAGGGTTTTATTTGACTCAGGAGCCAATCAAAGTTTTATAGATTATAAGTTTTGTAGTCTATTGAATGAACCTCTAGCTAAACTAAATAATCAATATGAAGTAGAAACGGCTAATGGAAGCTTAATCCGAATATCTGAGGTATTAAATAGTTATATCATCTTAGTCGGATAAGAAATGCCAGTGCAATTGTTACCAATGGAGTTAGCTGGATTTGATGTTATTTTAGGGATGGACTGGTTAGCTGTCAACCAAGCCCGAATACTATGTAACGAAAAGGCTATTGAAATTCTAACTCCAAACAATAAAATGATGCGAATAGCTGGCGATAAAGAATCTGGTAAGATAGGAATCATTTCAAAAATAAAAGCTAGTCATTGTTTCGGAAAAAGTTGCTTAGCATTCATGGCTTATGTAACCAAGGAGCCCAATCCTAAGAAACTGGAAGAGGTCCCAATTGTTGCTGAATTCAAGGATGTATTTCCTGATGAGTTGCCTGGAATTCCGCCCGATCGAGAAGTTGAGTTTAGAATTGACTTAGTTCTGGGAACAGCTCCAATTGCTAAATCTCCTTATAGATTAGCACCAACTGAGATGAAGGAACTGAAAAGGCAGTTGGACGAGTTATTGGAAAAAGGATTTATTCGACCAAGTTCTTCACCTTGGGGAGCTCTAATATTGTTTGTCAAGAAGAAAGACGGATTAATGAGAATGTGTATTGACTACCGGGAATTGAATAAAGTCACGATCAAGAATCGATATCCGTTGCCAAGGATTGATGATCTATTCGATCAATTACAAGGAGCAAGTTGTTTTTCAAAAATTGATCTAAGATCCGGGTATCATCAACTAAAGGTTCAGGAAGAAGATATATCAAAGACTGCATTTAGAACCCGATACGGACATTATGAGTTCACTGTTATGCCTTTTGGACTCACTAATGCTCCAGCAGCTTTTATGGATATGATGAATCGAGTCTGCAAACCTTACTTAAGATAAGTTTGTTATTGTTTTCATTGATGACATTCTTATCTATTCCAAAACAAAGGAGGACCACCAGACCCATCTAAGGATCATACTGGAAACATTAAGAAAGGAAAAATTGTATGCTAAATTCTCGAAATGCGAATTCTGGTTATCCGAAGTACAATTTCTTGGGCATATTGTTAATGAGAAGGGCATTCAAGTTGATCCAGCAAAAATTGAAGCTATTACTAAATGGGAGAAACCCAAGACTCCGACACAAGTAAGAAGTTTTCTGGGGTTAGCAGGTTATTATAGAAGGTTTATCCAGAATTTTTCAAGGATAGCGGTTCCATTAACTTCACTTACTCGGAAGTCTGTGAAATTTGAATGGGGACTGAAGCAAGAAGAGGCATTTGAAACTCTTAAACAGAAACTAACAAATGAACTTGTCTTAGCCTTGCCTGAAGGACAAGATAATTTCATTGTATATTGTGATGCTTCACATACAGGAATGGGATGTGTTTTGATGCAAGGGAATAAGGTAATTGCTTATGCTTCACGACAGTTAAAAGTTCATAAAAAGAATTACACTACACATGACCTTGAACTTGGAGCTATAGTTTTCGCGTTGAAATTATGGCGACATTATTTATATGGTATAAAGTTTACAGTTTATACTGATCACAAAAGTCTAAAGCACATATTTGATCAGAAAGAATTGAACATGAGACAGAGATGATGGATGGAGACATTGAACGATTATGATTGCGAAATCATTTATCATGAAGGTAAAGCTAATGTTGTGGCTGATGCTTTAAGTAGAAAAGAGCACGAAAAGCCAAAAAGAGTACGAGCTTTGAGGTTGGAACTCAAAATTGATCTATTAACTGAAATCAAGGAAGCTCAGAAGTTGGCACTAGAAGAAATTAACATCAAGGCTGAAAAAGAAAATGGAACAATAGATCAATTAGTTAAGGGTGACGACGATATACTCAGATTAGGGAAAAGAATCTGGGTACCAATGGTAGGGAGCTTGCAAGAGAAAATATTAGAAGAAGCTCACAAATCTAAGTACATGATGCATCCGGGAAGCGATAAGATGTATCATAATCTCAAGGATGAGTATTGGTGGATCGGAATGAAGAAAGAGATTGCCTTGTATGTGGCTAAGTGTCTGACATGTTCAAAGGTTAAAGCCGAGCATCAAAAGCTGTTGGGTTTGTTAACACAACCTGAGATCCTGATTTGGAAATGGGATATGATTACCATGGATTTTATTATGAAATTACCTAAGACATCACGACAAAATGATGCTATCTGGGTCATTGTTGATAGACTGACCAAATCAGCCCATTTCATTCCAATTCAAGAAACATATAGCATGGATAAATTGGCGCAACTATATGTGGAAAACATTGTATCATTGCATGGTGTGCCGTTGTCAATCATATCCGATAGAGATAGTCGTTTCACTTCTAACTTCTGGAGAAGTTTTCAAAAAGCAATGGGTACGTGGTTAAATTTGAGTACTGCTTATCATCCACAGACATATGGACAAAGTGAGAGAACAATTCAAACATTGGAAGATATGTTTCGCGCTTGTGTTATAGATCTAGGTGGAAGCTGGGATACTCACCTAGCATTGATGGAATTCTCGTATAACAATAGCTATCACACAAGCATACAAATGGCTCCATATGCAGCACTATACGGACGGAAATGTAGAACACCTGTATGTTGGTCTGAAATTGGTGATAATCAGTTATCAGGTCCCGAGATTGTTCAAAGAACAACTGACCAAGTAATACAAATCCGAGAAAGATTGAAAGCAGCACGTGACAGACAGAAGAGTTATGCTGATGTAAGACGAAAACAGTTAAAATTCAAAGAAGGAGACAAAGTGTTGCTCAAAGTATCACCTTGGAAAGGCGTGGTTCGTTTTGGAAAGAAAGGAAAGTTAAGTCCGCGTTTTGTTGGACCATTTAAAATTGTTAAAAGAATAGGTCCTGTAGCTTATCGACTTGAGTTACCCGAAGAAATGCAAGGAATCCATGATGTATTTCACGTATCGAATCTACGGAAATATTTAGCTGATGAGACACTTGCTATGCCTCTAAAAGATGTACAAGTGAATGAGAAACTCAAGTTTGTAGAGGAGCCGATACAGATTGAAGATAGTCAAATCAAGTTTTTAAAGCGCAAAAGGTTGAAATTGGTCAAAGTAAGATGGAATTCCCAACATGGTCCGGAATTCACTTGAGAACTTGAGTTCAAGATGAAACGAAAATATCCACATCTCTTTGCATAAATCTCGAGGACGACATTTTTCTAAAGGTGGGGAGGATGTAACTCCGTGAAAATACCCCATCTAATTTTGGGCTAAAAATGCCAATTCTGAAAGTTAAAGGACTGAAAATGAAAAAAAATTGGGTTTTTAGACCCATCGCGCTACGCGATGGTCTCCCGATGAACTTCGTCGCGCTACGCAACAAAGAATCACACAATTCAAGAAAAAAGGGGGGCGCCGCACTACGCGACGGCCGAACTCAACTGGTCCATCGCGCTACGCGATGACCAGGTTAAGTAACCCGGGACACGTGGCAACCACGTGTCAACACGTGGCAGCTTCTGATTAATTGTGGCGTCGCGCTACGCGACGGCCTTGGGGAAAAGGCCATCGCGCTACGCGATGGTCTGCCAAACTCGCCTATAAAAGGGCAGCTACAGGTTCAAGCCAATGCATCTCAGTTTCACCTTAGTTTTCACATAGTTAACCTTGGTTAGTGTGCAAGAGAGTTCCTAGGTGCCGAGGGCTGTTTTTACGAAGAAACGAGGAGTCGTTATGCTGTTTAACGAGCTGTTGATCACATAAACGAAGTACAAGCTGAACTGCTGCTGATTTCCTACATTCTTAAGTTCCGCCTAGCAGATTAAGGTAGGATTAAGGTTAAATTATTCTATTAGTTACTTTAAATATGTAGTTACAACTTAGTTAAGAGTATAGTCGTTAAACTGTTAATATTTTCCAAGTAATGTTTTATCAAGTAAAGACATTGTTTCCACGTGAAGTAATGTTATCAAAACTATTATTTTGACGGGCATGTAGTAACTGGAAGGGGGGTATCATTAGTAGACTCTTCTTGCCTAAGGAAAGCAATTCGTACAAATCCCAATCAACCGCGGGACCCGTTTGCTTACCTGGAAAAGTTTGCCAATATGATATCCTTTATTAGGCCAAAGCGTGCTATTCCAAACGTCATTTGTAAATTCAAAATATTTTCATAAACGACTATAAATATACTAAGGTTAGGTCAGACCTAAGAGTCTGCCGATCAGACCTCGAGTCTGCTGAACTGAATTAGACATCAAGTCTGCTAATCAGACCTCGAGTCTGCTGAAATTGAAACAGACTTAAAGTCTACTGAATTGGGTACTTATGCATACCTATTATGAATATAGGTTAATAGCATACTGAAGCCAAGGAGATTGATATTTCCTATTGATAATATAAGGTGAACACGTTAACCTTTTACTGTCTGAACTGATTTTACTCTTGTAATAGACTGGTTGTTTATTACAAAGAGTCTGATAAATGTTTGCGTGAGATATAATTTCTAAAATCGTTATAATACAAAATAGATAATAAAAAGCAACTCAGACCGAATACACATGTGTCTGGATCCAAACATAACTGATAATTGGCATAGAAAATCAAGTCAATCATACCGGTTCTCCAACAGGGTTACATAGCCTAGGGGAATGTTGTCTCCGAACAGGGGCTATGTACTCGGGGAACCTTTGAATTGTGTGTGTAGGGCAGTGGTA
The DNA here is from genome assembly GCF_021521415.1 of Bidens hawaiensis. Classification (NCBI taxonomy): domain Eukaryota; kingdom Viridiplantae; phylum Streptophyta; class Magnoliopsida; order Asterales; family Asteraceae; genus Bidens; species Bidens hawaiensis. The sequence goes on along the minus strand of NW_027497175.1, from coordinate 95,433 downwards.
CAAATCCCGGGAATGAATAGGCATTCCTGCTGAGATTGTGAACAGAAAACTATGTTTGTATTTAACGACTGTTATAAACTGTTTTATCGAGTCAATGTTCACCAGCATATAGCTGACGTGTTTTTCCCACCCCTGCAGGTAATTAGATGATAATAGATGATATAAAAGGATTGGAGTCGTAGAAGATCGCTCGAAATGGCTCGTTTTTGAATGTTACAAATCCTTGTATTATTAATATCATGGTTTTGTAAAACTGAAATTTGAAATTTGGATGTTTAATTCCCGATGAGTTTTGAGAATGTAAATTAATATTTTAATATATAAAGACTTCCGCTAAAATGAACCCACTACTCTGATATATTTACAAAACAGGTACCAACTGATAGTCACACTCCTAGGCCCTGAAACGGAGTGTGACACGTCCCGTCGGACCCTCCCGCTATGAGTATGTGTATCCATCAACAAAAACATTAAACAACTAGCATATAATCACATAGTTTACAAGCAATATGAAACAAAACAAGTACATACAAGACACGCATGTGAATTTTAGTTTGACACAAGAAAACCAAGTTTGGACGTGCTACACCCCAAAACGTGTAAAAATAAAAAGGGGTTATGAAAACTCACATTGAAATGGATGAATAACACGCAATAAAATCCAAAAGCACGATAATGAAACTGAAGCAATCGCAGGTGCGTTAATGGATCCGAAACGATTGACCTCTCGAACTATGATTAAAACAAAAGCGAATCTAACTAATCGGGAAAGAAAAAGTTGTATATATTTGGTTAACGGGATTTAAGCATTATTACCTTATGACATTATAATATTATTTTAAGTTTTAACGGTTTATATTGTTTTAATGTCAAAGCTTTATCACCACTATGCGAGTTACGGTAATACAATATACGTATTTTAAATGGGAAATTTATCTCATACAATTATTTTAGTGTTTATAAATATTTGACGAAAAAGGACATAAAGTATGATGAAATAAGCTAACTATTTATAAACTAATTTTAATGGGTTAAAAATTATTTTATACTATCATTAATTTATTAGAATACTAACGTTTATGGAGCATCGGTTTTAACGTAGTTTTTATCTCGACGAAATAACTAATTTATTTGAATTAGAGTTAACAAACGGATTAAAATCCAACAAATTTTAAAGTTAACAAGTTAATATTAACAAATTAAAGCTGACGGTTTAACGAGTTCGGAAATTGATTTCGTATGGAAAAGGTGAGAAATAATTTATATTTAATTAATAAAAACTTTATTTGATTTAAAATGATTTATTTGATTTTTTTTATATAATAATTAAAAGCCTTAAAAAAGATATTTAAAACCGCTATGAACCAGGTTCGAACCCAGGTCTATGGTTTAGCATACTAATGACTTAACCATCAGACCAATCTGGTTCTCTGGTTTAAAAACAGAAACTGATAAACGTATATTAAATTAACCAGTTCATCATCTTCACTTCTTCAGATTAGTTCCATGAACATTAAATTAAGCTTAGGGGTTTTGTAAATTGCAGAAAAACGATTCATAAACATGCAGTACTTACTTGGAATTGTTATGTTTTGGTGGAGAACTACGGCTCGCCGGAAAACGGATTATGACGAAACTATTGAAGGTTATAGAGAGTATATGAGTGTGTTTTGAGATTGTGAGCGAGTTCATAATGAGCTTTGGGTCCTATTTATACTAATTATCGTAACGATAATCGCTTAATTGTTGTTAATTGTGTATTAGTATTAGTTGGCGGCCGACCGTTTCGCGGCTGTTACGGCTTGGTTCCGGAATATACAGACGGATATTATGCATTCTTATTGATGATTACGGGTCAAAGTTAGGGTGCTAAGATGTTACGGACATTTAATTGAATTAATATTGCGTTAAGTGAGTCCTTAAGTCTCGCCGGAATTCATTCCTTGGCCGCCAGAGTTGCGCCGGAAAACCGAGAAGGGGGAAAGGGCTGGGGGTTGGGTTATATTAATTTAATAATATAATTTAAATAAACTTTCACTTTGCCTCCCTGCAGTTACAAGCTTCTTTAAATCTGCGTTGTAAATTTTATTTACCATTTAGACTTTAAAATTTCAGAAGTTTGTTAAATGAACGAAATAATAAAACAAAAAGAACGAACGAACGATGAACGTAAATCCCGCGAATATTATATTGACGATGAACATTAAACACGAATATAATGAGACGAAGAAACGGTTCGGTTTAATAAATACAATGTCACATAAAATACACGAACGAAACTTGAGACTAAGTAACACTAATGTATATATATATTATATTCATAAACAAAACCAAAAATTTAAAATGGATCGGGTTTTCGGGTTTGAAAAGTAACAAATGTTACACAAATATTTTAGGAAGCCAAATAATCAACAAATGATAGAATCGGGTATAATAACATAACGATTTCGACTTTGACAACAAGAAAACATCTTGGGATCTGTAATAACATTTCTTGGAGTTTAAGTTTCGTTAATTTAATCGAAAATAGGAAAGAATTGGTAAAATTAGGCCCTGTAGTTCCCGAAAATACGATTTTTAGCCGTTTTAAGAGATTTTAAAGGTTGTTAAGGGCTATTTGGCATAATTAAAAGTTATGAAATTATAAAATAAATTAAACAAAGTTTAATATCAATAAATACAAGTTTTAAATATTTCGAAAGATTCAAATTAAATTCTCGAATCGGTTTAAACAAATACGAAAAATCCGAGATGTTACATAAACATAAATTGAATTAAGTTTTAAATAGATGTGATAAAAAACATGAGTAAATGTGAATAAGGTATACATGCTACCTTCAAAATATAAAAGACGAAAACGGGGTATGTAAGATCACATTGAATTTGGTGAGTTGAAAGATTAAGGTCTTGGTTAAGCGTGTGAATGTCTTAACGTGTAAGCCCTAAATAAAGGTAATAAGGCTAGTTTTAGTTTGTGCTTGACAAATAATTAACTAAGAATTATAATGTTATGATGAGATGATAACTTTTACTTGAAAAAGAAAAGAAAAGAAAAGAAAGATGAAAACAATTGGACAACTTGGTGTCATAGAATAGATAAATTATTAAAAATATGAAACAATTCCCAAAAATTATAAAAAAAACTTCAGTATACTAAATCAATGTGTTAGGAACAACTTTCATTTAGAAAGTTCTGTCAGATTCGAACTCGAGAATGGCTAAAACAACCATTCTTCTAAAGGGGTAAAGATCTGCGAACTAATTTAATTTGATCACTATGGACTTATAAAAATGAATTAAATGCAAATAAAACGTCATTATAACCACAACTCAATGAATTTAGTCATAGGCTTTGGTCTTGCACCATTTCAACTTGTTATGATAAAGTTATGGCCCAACCTTTTTTGGCCAAAAATTCTGTCAATTCTGAATTATTACAATTAGTAATGTCCTATATACTTTGAAATGATCTTTGATGGAAATAAATTATAACCCATTGATGGGATGATGAACACATCATATAAAGAATATGTATCATCAAACCCTTATGGTTATCATATCAAAGAAAATCAAATTAAACATAAAGTTACAAGGAATATAAGAACTTTGTTAAGGTGTGACCAAAGAAAAATAAGAACCAGCGGGGGTGATAGTCTCCTATAAATAACAAGATTTGGAGGCGAACTTAGGAAATTTTGTTTAATTTTGTAAAACTTGGGGAATGGGGGTGGGTGGGTTGGATTCTTTTGTATTTTTAAGATATGGGAATGAACATTTGCTACAATAATTAATTAGATATAATTCTTAGGATAGTTACATGTTAAAGATCCATGTAAAAATTTATTATGTTAATAAATGAAAGAAGCATACTTATGAGTTTTAACATATTATGTACAGGCAATATATATATATGTATATATAAAAAACTTATTAGAGACTCCAAATATCGAGTTAGGTTATACGAGTTTTCAAACGCTTTAAATGCGTAGCGTAGTGTAAGTAACGGTGTGAGGTAATGATTTTGATTCATCAAGACTTTGCGAATATGTTTGTATAAATATTAATATAAATTTAGTATCAGTGACTAATAATGATTAAAACATAGACATCCGACATTTAATTGATTAAAAGAGGTTTCGAATCACATCGAGAACTAAAACGGGTCAGGTTTCGGGTTTGAAAATTAACGAATGCTACATAATCTCATTTGCGACATATTACGGACAAAGTGTACCATAGAATTACCGGCGACCTAAATTACTGACTGAACATTGGCAACTTTTATTGATGAATTTTAACGACAAATAAGCGACGAAGCGTGCAGTCGATAACATCTTTTATGTGACAAACAATAATGATTTTATAAAAATTTTTTATGGAAAATGAAAATTAATTGAAAATATTTAAATCTTTTATTATATATAAATTTATTTATAGATATGAAAATTAATTGTAATAAAGTTGGTTTCTGACGCGAACGTTCAAGTCAAACTCTGAAACCAGCATAGACTCGATTAAGACAATATAGTCTAATCAGAGTGGAGCAACGGGACTCTCCAATTTAAGAAGTGCGGTGACCTAATTAATCACAATAAAACAGACGTTCCAAAAAAAAATAGTAAAAAAGCCAAATAAGTTGAGTAAAGCTTTCATTGTAGCAGAAAGTTAAAAACATCAAACACAATTACACAAATAATGCTCAAATTATACCGACACAATTTCACATATTATTTCCAACATATTCCTAAAATATCCACTAAAACCACTCGTTCCTACTAATTTCCCCATAATATACTCGTCTCCTTTAGTTTTCCCTCAATTTCCAACATACTCATCTGCCTATTTGAATAATGACAATGGTAAACTAATTCAAATCCTACCAATGTTGTTATGAAAGATGATGTTTGCTACAATGCTCGCCAAACATGCAAGTATGCCAATTCCAGAAAGTACAACGTAATCCATAGTGTCTTTGCTTTAAATCTAGCTCGATGACTAGCGCACAAATCCGCTCGTAATGTATTGTCGCATAAGTATTGTTTTATAAATGGGCACAACTTCTATGCTAAAAATACATGTTCTGACATGAAACACATAATATATATCGATGGATGTGTGAAGGGGCTTCTTAACTATAATGAGTTGTAATCTAACTGTTACAAATTTCTCGATGGGGTGTTTTAAGTTCAATATTACGACTTTGGTCAATACTTGTTGTGCTTTTCAAGCTTACATGGTTTAATACTAGAAATGTGGTCAAATTAGTAGATCCAAAACATTTTCTGGCTAATATCAAATTCAAATCAAGTGCTTAGAACTAATGACCCGCTCATTCTAATATCACAAGCAAAACAAGCGTATTACAAATCTTATTCTTCAACGAAAAATGATTTTAAATAATGGTAGAATGCATGTTGTCAAGAGAACGTGAATGGGGATATGAACCAGACAATTTGTTAATGAAGCTGCTGCTAGCTGGTGATGATGAACAACTCTTTCAAATTAGTGAAACGGTAAACCATTCAACATCGACATAAGTAATAAGGATATCGAACATGTTTATCTTGTGCCATGCGATGTCATTGAAGTCAACACTCATGATGATGAGGATGTTAGTGACGCTAAGAAGAACATGAAGGTAAGGGAAAAAGCGGAGGGGAATAGATTTTTTCTGGTTATATTCAAGCGGCTAGCATATTCAGAACTCTCACGCATTGACCGGGTATGCTTGCCTATTTGCAATATATAACATATAACTTTGTTTAGTACTGATTTATGGCATCATTTTTAACAAGTGTGATAAAGTATGTCGCTCCAAGTTAAGTAGAGTGGCGGTAACCTTTTCAAGCTATACACGTTACTAGATTTTACTAGAAGTACTTAGATCAGTTGTAATGTTATTGTTAATTGTGATTTGATCTTGTGCAAAACGTTAGAAAATCATATGGATTGATTGATGTTGTGATGACATCGTATTTATAAAGCTGTGATTATTTAAAACATGTAATGAAAATACTTGATTTACGATCATTAGGGTGCTAAAAACTCTACAAAATGGTTAATTACTTAATTATTTTCTCTTTTGTTGAAGTGTGAGATTGGATTAACTATTTACGTCATGAGAAATATGCTGAAATAGAGTCCATCACAAGTTTGTCATGAGACATATTATTGTAGTTTTTGTAAGTTTTTACATTTATAATTTATAATTATTGTAGTTTTGCAATTTATTTATATTTTCTAGAATTTATAAATTAATTTCAGTTTTTAAGAAGTTAAAAGTGTATTTAAAAAAATAAAAACTATACTAGTGGATTACCAAGAGAAACCCATTGGTAAATATAAAAAGAAACAATCAGTGATCTACCGATCGTTAATATGTTAAAAAGAAACGTCTAATTCTGACAATGAAATAGTTGTAAGAAATTAGATTATTCACAACTTGAGTTCCAACGTCATATCACCAATGAATTACGGTAATTATCCACCTTACTAACACATCTCTATAGGGCCGAAAGTTATTCGTTTTGTAGCGATCAAAATTGTACCTAACCTGTGGTCAAGTGTTGCCTACTTTGGCATGAGGTACATTTACTTAATATAAGTATTGATCATTTCAAGATGTGTAGTGTTGAGGAGGCTTGACTTCGAATTTTGAATAAAGATACAACGAACTAAGTTTGGTGGCCGAGGAAATTAAGGATGCTAACATGTAGAGAAATTTCCTACATTTATTCTTTTTCAACTTATTTTGCTGACCATTCCTGCATGTTGTTGTCTTAAACACAATCTCTTAGTTAATATTATATACATCACCACACATCAACATCTCTAAATCCTAAACCCTATAATAATGACAACCTTTCTTATAATATTTTCAATCATGCTAAATTTGTTCACGATTTTTAAGTATAACTTAGAACATGATAGATTGACATGCCAACTATGAATATATCCACGATATTACATCAAACAACTATTGTTTAAGTTAAACATGTGTAGATCTACTTCATAATATACTAAGCCGATTGTTACTAATGAATAAATTTGTCTGATGGATCCTATGAAATAATAAATGAAAAATAATTTTAATAATTACGCGAAATATTATTGATAAATCTATATATCCTAAAAATCATTCATTTGTGGTGACGATATAACTAAAACCTAAACGACTAGTAATTTGTACCAAACCGAGATCATTGAAACCATCGAAACACAAGAAAGCAAACACGTACGCTTATAACATCCATAAGCCTATTTTAGATATTTAGATAAGAACCAAATAGATCATACCAAACTCAACCTAAACTCCAAATAAACATCCATCCTTGTTCTATTCTCAAGATTATTGGTTTTGTTTTACATGTACTTAAAACAAAATAAGAAAAAACAAAAGAAACCTCGACCGAAACAAAATAAATTAAAAAGATGATGACAAAATAAAATAAAATAAAATAAAATAAAACAAAGGTATTAAAAACCATGTTTTGTACATACTTTATGGCCTGTTGCATGCCCATTGTTTAAATATAAAAGTAAATTCTATCCTTTTTACAAATTCTCATGTTTTCTTAAAACACACCTTAAAGCATCCATGTTAATTGTGGATTGTATTTTGAGAAAATATCTGTAAAAGAGTTTGTAAAAAATAGACTATGGTATAAATTCCAAAGCAGTATAATATATACAACTCGGCTTGATAAAATATGTATTAAAAGCATGCAAAATGAAAAAAAAAATCAATCAATTTTGAGGTGGTGGCCGGAACTGATCAGAGTCCGGCCATGACGAAGTGTCGAACGGGAATTCGGGTTGATCGTCTTGATTTTGGCCGCTTGGTTGTCGAAAATCCCAATAACCCGAAGGTTGGTTCGGAAAATACAGGGGATAATTAGTGGCTGATGAAGATGTAGATATACTTGATGCTTGTGTATTAAATGAGCCCATTGATGATGCATTGAACATTTGATGTAACATATTATTATTTGGTGGTTGTTGGCGGAAATCAGCTGTGCTTTGTAGTAGTTGAGAGTATTGCCAGTAGTCCCGGTCTGCGCTGGCGTCCGGGAGCTGAAATCGGTGCGGTGGTATTGGTGGTGGTTGGCGGATGGTGAACTGTGTTGCGGTGGAATGTTGGGTGGCTGGTCGGATTTGTTGTTGCGGTAATAATCGGACGTTTTCGGGGAAGTTGAGTTTTGCTCGGTTTCCTCGGAATCTGAGGGCGGCTTCGTCGTAGGCCCTTGCGGCAGCCTCAGCCGTGTCGAATGTGCCTAGCCACACGCGGGCGGCTTTATGTGGATCGCGGATTTCGGCTGCCCATTTGCCCCATGGTCTTTGTCTTACTCCTCTGTATTTTCGTGTTCTTTCTCCTGTTTGTTCGGGTTGGTTCAGTTGGATTGGCGGATTTGGCCCTGTTGTGGCGGTCACGGTGGCGGCAGCCACCGTGGTGGTTGGTGGCAATGGTGTAGCCGGAACTTCTTCTTTTACTGTTGCATACAAATTAAATATTTAGAATGTGAATAATCATTAATAAAATGCATGCACAATGTGTACACTTAATTAAATGTTAATCCAAACTTAATAGAATCTAGTTATAAAATATATTCATACCTTCACCTTTTCACACTTTATTTTGAAAGTTATCTTTTTAACACATCTAATATAATGAGGTTTTAATATGCATGAGTATATATATGATAAGTCATGTAATTTGAAATACCAAACAGTAAAAGTGCTAATGTGGTTGATGGTTTCAGAAATAGAGATTTTTGTATATCTTAAAAGTAAATTTAAGGAATGTGTGTTATTAGATGTTTTAAAAGATAACATATGAGACTATCAAGCTTTTATTTTAGTGATCATATCTCAAAACCGTTTTAAGACTGGCGGCAACGACCACCCATCTGACGTGGCATGGTGAGTTGGATGAAAGAGACAGAGATACACATAGTTAAGAGCGTGCACATACATGAGAGAGATTGTAAGTACGAGAGAAAGAGGTGGGCCATGACTTAGGCACACGTTGCAGAGGAGGGGAGGACGGTTGGAAAAGATAACTAATGATTTTTATTAAAGAAAAAGCATTTTTGTTGTTTTATTTTTGATGATGTGAAATAAGAAACAACATGTAACTAACCTCTTGAAGATGATGACTCTCCGCCTCTAAACTCATTAAAACCACCATAAAATCCTTGATAAAATTGCTCCGGAAATTGATTAACACTTTCCTCACGATCCCGAACCCTCTTTTGTCCGGCTATCGAACCCAAACTCGACGACGAATAAGCAGAAGACGGCGAATCCAACGAGTGAAACCGACCACCACCAGACCCATGACCCGAAACAACATGTGTCAAGGCACTCACCATAGCAGACAACTCCCCTGACATACTATACTCGGTTGAAAACATGTCCGGTGGCGATTCTGGTGGCGGTTGTAGCGGTGATCCTCCGTCCCCTTCCACCGTGTCACGATCAAAGCTCGCATAATCGCCGGAATCCCTCGAATTCGCCACCTTTTTAAAGCACATGTAATATCCAAATCCAATATTCTTCCTTTAATATGTTATGTTACTATCAAACAAATGATTAGGCAACCCTATATAAGGGTTACGTTCAAAGAACAAATTAAAAGAACAAAAATGGCGATTTATAATAATAACACGTAAGCAGTCGCCAATGCTACAGTTTCATGGTACGACCACCACCTTTTGTAAGCAAGCAAAAACCCTTTTGTGTTTGAGTTTCTTTACCTAACAAAAACATAAAATAATAATAATAATAAGTAATAATAATATTCAAGAATTTATTCCGATCACACCAAGCGTTCTTTAAATGTGTTCCAAACTGATTTCGATCGTCAACTTGAAGCGACAAATGTCGGCCATGAAAAACAGTGGATTCTAGAGAGAGAAAGAGGGAGTTTTAGAGAGAGAAGCAAACAAACGAGATCATCTTTGAATTGTGTTCCTTTTTAACTTTATGTGTGAGAGGCATATTTAAAAAGAAGGAAATAGTTTACCTACATCAAAATTGGATTGATGACTTCAATGGTAGGAGTTAGGAAGGAAGGTAGATCAACTTTAAGAATACGAAACAAATAATAATTATAATAAACATGCACATCACAAAAATATTACACGTGTCACAAAACACAACCGTAAATGCACACACATATCATATATCTAACATGTGTGTTACGTTTTATCGTAATCATTTTTTTTTCTTTTTTCTTATTTTTAATATCACATAACAAACAAAAACAGAAAAGTCGTTACACACCAAATATATCGTTTTAAATTAATGACATCTATGTTAATATTTTATATATATATATATATATATATATATTAATATTAGTATCATTCGAGAACTCCTTACAAATTTACTATTTAATTTAGTATTTACTTTTTTAATATTTTATATCATAAATAAAATAATGACAAATACCATAAAAAACCAGCATATTTTCTAGTTTTGCTTATAAAAGTCTTTCAACTCGACTTTTGCATATAAAAGTACTTTCACTTGTTGAATTTGAACATAAAAATCTTTCAATTCAACTTTTGCATATAAATGTCTCTCAACCCAATTTTTACATATAAACCCTAGTAAACTGAAACAACTCACGGTTACGAACATGAAACGAACAATCGGCAACTTTTGCAATTTGAAATCGCACGGGGTATGTAATCGGAATATAAATTAACAAATAAACTTGAAATCGAACCACAAGAATGTGTGTGTGTGTGTGTGTGTGTATCACCGCTTATTATTCTTGTTTGATATCATCGATTTGTGTTTCTTGATTTTTCATTCTTACATGTTTTTTATACTTACATTCCTGTTTGATAATATCCATAAGTTTTATAGCTATTAAGTTTCATGTCATTTGAGTATTTGGCTGTCTGTATGTTTGTTATTATCTAATGTATTACGGCTATCTTAGTATCAAGTTAATATTAAATTATTATTAACAGTAGTAATATGGTTTCTTCATACATTATTTTAGTTTTGTAGATGTTATTTATTTACCAGATATGTATGTGTTTTCATAAAATGGAGTAATACTCAAATAATGAAGAGGATGATTATAGTGACACTATTTATGTACCATGAAGATAAGGATCTTGTTACTAGTTTATATGTAAAAGTGAGTTAATGGACTTTTATATGCAAAAGTTGAATTGAGAGACTTTTATGAGCATGATTAGAAAATATATTGGTTTTTTGTGGTATTTGCCCATAAAATAATAGTTTTATTTCCTTTAATTTACTTTTTTTTTCAACTAATTATAATATTTAACAAACAATATTTTTAAACACTAAACTTGAGCAAGGGTCGGCTTTACATGTTTTATTTGTCGGTTAAACGATTTCTTAGACTTTGCTTTCATGTTTTTTATAGTTCTTCTTTACAAAGACTGAATTTTTTTTTCATAGTTTAAAAATATCCAATCGTCGCATGGTTTTATATTCGCGCTATTTGATACCATGCCTTTAAAATATTTTTTTGGCTTACTAATTTATGTTTACGAATTTGTGTTAGTACCGCTGATACTAACCGAATTTGTGTTGGTTCGTAGTTATAACGTGTTGGTTTTTTGGTTCTGCATATGATAATTTTTTGTATTATGGCATTGACGAGTTTATTTCTTTTGTTTAGTTTCGACGCGTATCTTGATACAGCCTGACTTCGCGTCGATTTGCAACCAGTTTATGGTTTAATGTTTTTACTTATGTTTCTTTGTTCGATTAACGGTCCGTCGTGAAACACAGAGATCCTATATATATATATAGTTTCAGGATCAAATACAAATCGTTCTTAACATGAAAAAAGTGATAACCATTTTGTTATTATCATTATTAGGTTTTTATTTTTACACGTGTTTGTTGCTATGTTTTGTTCGTATTTACTGATATCCGATTATGAGACGTTATAAGTATTTGTTGATTTATATTTTGTTGTTATTATTTAAGTTTTTTTCTTATACTGTTATAAGTATTTGTTGTTATTATTTTGTTGTTAATTTGATCATTTTGTTGTTATTATTAGGGTTTTTTCTTTGTTATTACAAAACATTGTTTGTGTAGATTGGTATTGTAGTTGGTATTGTTTCTTACGTTCTCATTTGTGGTAGATTTGTATTATTTCCTGTGTTCTCATGTTAAGATTATTTTGATTTTACACATGAACCTTCCCCTACACACACACACACACATATATAGGGTGGATTAGTATCATTTGAGAACTCTTAAATTATATAAGAACTTAAAGGAACTCTTAATAACTAACGTTTTTTGTAAAAATTTTTGTAGGTTAATGTTATTTAAGTATAGTTTTATCACTTTTGACATCTATATTTACGATTACAATTATGAAAATTAGTTTTTTTACGCATATCAATGTTTTTTTTATACATATAAATTTTTATCACATAAATTTTACACATGTGTAACTTGTGATTTATATATGTAATCAATTTTTTCTTTATAAATATGATAAAACAAGTCTCAAATAATGTTAATATATAAAAAAAAGTTAAAAAAATATTTGGTTTTTAAGAGTTCCTAAAAGTTCTTAACTTTTTTTGAGTTCTCAAATGAAACTAACCCTATATAGGGTAAGGTTAAAATGAAAACTCATTTGGTTGTGAAAACCCGCGAAAACCCTATGTAACATCGTTTTTTTTGTTACATGTAATATATGTTGTAACATTTAATACAAAACATCGAAACATCAAAAAAAAATGTTTTGTTATTTTTTAACATTTTTTTACTAAATTTTATATATGTTTTCAGGAGAGAGAAAAAGTTATATTTATATTTACATTTTTTATTCACTTTAATTGTTGACCACAAGATTTAAACATTAATTAAAAACATGTGGTTGAGAATGAATTTCTAGAGTTTTCACAACTCAAGTGGGTTTTCATTTTATACTTAGCCTATATATATATATATATATGATCAGTATCATGTGAGAACTTTTTGGGAATGTGAACTATGAGAACCATTTTGGACCACAAAAAACCAAAAAATAAAACAAAATCATAAAACAAAAAAAAACACAAAAATAAAAAAAGTAAAAAAACCAAAATTCTTATTTATTATCCCGGTTTCATAAAAAAATCTCGGTTTAGCTAAATAATACATATATGTATAATATGTACATATACGTACACGTATGTTTTTTTATACATATATGTATAATTTAAGGTAAATGATAATGTACATGTGTGTACATTACGTAAATAAAGATTAAATGAAATTATGCATATGTGTATAGGTGTAATACAAATTATTTTTTTTGTTTTTTATGAAACCGGAATAAAATATAAGAATTCTGGTTTTTTTGCTTTTTTACAATTTTCTTTTTTTTTTTAGTTTTATAATTTTTTAACTATTTTTAGAGGTTTTTTTTAGAGTTCTAAAATGGCTTTTAAAGTTCTTAATTTGCAAAGAGTTCTAAAATGGCTATTATCCTAGTGTGTGTGTGTGTGTGTGTGTGTGTGTGTGTGTGTGTGTGTGTGTGTGTGTGTGTGTGTGTGTGTGTGTGTGTGTGTGTGTGTGTGTGTGTGTGTGTGTGTGTGTGTGTGTGTGTGTGTGTGTGTGTGTGTGTGATCCTAAAAATAAGCAGTTTTCTAAGAAGACTGGGAATAAATCAAAGCCATTGAATCATGTTAATCAATAGTTGAGATTTAAAATTACCAAAGACTGAAATAGTTTCTTTCACCATATGTTGTAATGCAACATGTCAAAAATCTATTGGTTCTTATCATTTTTAGGAAACTCCTTATTTTTATTTGAACTCTTTTCTCTCTCTCTCTCTCTCTCTCTCTCTCTATATATATATATATATATATATATGATATGGTAGAGGATCACGAGAAAACTCACATCTAAACAGAAAACTTAAAAACCCTTAAAAATTATTTTTAATTGAAAATAAAAAAAATATTTAAATTTCCTTTTCTTCCATTCTACTTATATTTTGTTACTCTTCACCGAAAAAAAAAACAAAAAAAAACGTTGTAATGCACATACGTATTACTGTGCGATACTGTTGTATTACGCATGTGTAATACTATGTATTTTTATGTTCAATAGTGTTTAATTGCATATATTTAATATTTAATTTATGTATTGTATATGTACAATAGTGGTATATTATATGCAACAAATATAAAAGAAAAACTAAAAATCGATGTAATGCAAATGTGTATTAGTGTTCTATTACACATACGTACACATGCGTATTTGATGTGTGCATTAGTCTTATATTGCATATATACAGTAGTGTATATCAAATATATGTAATAATGTTGTATTCTATGTAGTGTAACACTCTTACATGTACATATATGCAATGCATACTATTACACATACGCACTACACCGACGAGGTATTTGTTTTTTTTATTTTTTTATCAATATCAACATCTTACTAATATATTAAAGCAAGATGATTATCTCCACATGTCCTTATTCTAGCCTATCCACATAGGATTCCATGTAATCACATTTCCATATCAATAATTTCCACATATTCACAATTATTTTTAATCCACTAAATTAAAATAAGCATTCCAATTTAATTCAATTAATTCTACAATTAAATCTATTTATTCAAATTAATGCAATTAACTTCATGATTAAGTCTATTTATCCCAATTAGTAACGACCTTGTCAATGATTTAATTTACTTTTGAGGAAAGAAGAAGAGCCGGTGAATGGTGATCAAACCGAATGTTTTTTAAGTTTTATTTATTTATTTATTAAGAAATGACATGAAAAATGTTATAAAAATATAGATATCTCTGAAAATTATTTATAAAAAACACTTTAAAAGAAAAAAGAAAAAAACATTCTTTAGAACATTTAGGACCATTTAAAAAAATTAAATAAAGTTGTTAACAAACAGATTTTCGAAAACTTAATTTGATACAGTTTAAAATTGGTATGTATTTGTAAACTTTGTTTTCAATTAATATTACAAAATCTTTTACTAATATGTGTTTTTTTTATTTTTTTCAGGTCTAATGGTTCATTTATGTTATATTATTTCTTATTCATTGAATTGTTTATTTATAAAGTATTTTCTTTTTATGTTATAGATATAGTTTAACATCTTTTGTAACATCTGAGTGTAAAAAACTTATGTCAAATATTTGTGTTGGCTGAATGCGTAGTTTATATTTTATATTATTTGTTGATATGTTTTCCACCCGTGTGTAACACGGATTATTATCCTAGTATAAGAATAATGGAAAAAAAGAAACTACAAATTTTTTTTAAGTTAAATATAATTAATATTTAGTAGTTTTTAAGTTTTCTCTTTAATAGCAATTTTCGTTTGATCTCACCCCTATATAATATATGCCAAATATTTTTATAAACAAAAACATTAAAAAACTAAAAATATTGCGAATTCCATGCATAGATGGTCCATGTTGTTGGTTTGAAATAACACTTCAAACTTTCAAAATGACAAATTTGACAATTGTAATTTTAAATTAGAAATATGCTTAGGGTTTATCAATAACTTATTAAAAAAATTTGGTTAAATCATACAAAATGACAATTCTACACGTTAAAGATTTACACAATTATTTCTTAGGCTATTGCAAAAGGAAATTTTCTAAAATGTCTTCTATATATTTCATATAGTGAGAATTCATGTTTTCCTTCCAAACTTTTAAATTCCAGTAACGTCTTTTGAGTTTTGATACACCCATCACCCACGCCATGCTATACTTTTCCACTATTGCGGTTTTAAAACCAATGACAACATATCAGCTGGCTATTAAAGTGGCATCCCCGATCTAATTCAAACTCAAATCCTACATCATAACATGTTTCCAAAATTTGAAATTTTAATTTATAATATTATATTCAGGTCAAAATCGAAGTCACCCTTCAGTTTTATCTCCATAACTAATGGTGAACCCTTGTCACTTGAAAGAGCAATTGGGAATTGTGCCGACCCCATACGGGTTTTTCTCCTTCATGATTTAGATGAATAGAGTCATTAAATTTTTTTTTGTTATCGGACATCTGCACGGAGTTCGAATACTGATAGGAATGATTTGCTATCTTATCCGTATGGTTAAAACTTACCCATAAAGTTAAATTTTCACTGGTTGAAGCCTAGATGCTATAGTCAAGTACCTAATTCGTTAAAACCGATGGATCTAATATCAACCTGTCACACCTGATCTCGTAGGGCCGTCTTCGAGAATCAGTTAAAATTTTGGGGCCTCGGACGGGTAAAAAGCGGGGCCCTAAATCGTGTTCTAATTATGTGATAGACAATTTTACCAATTGGGTTGCCTTTTAAAAGCGCAATATGGAGCAAAACAAAATAAATAAAAATAAACAAGTTATTAAAATAACTCATATAAAACATAAATAGTTGTTTCATATGAAAAAATTTAAAAGAACAATAATTGTGAGAATTGAACCCGTATGAAAAAAAAAGTACATCAATTATGGAAAAACTGAACTCATTACCTTTAATTCCATAGTCTAACACTCTTTTCATTCAATTAATAAATTATTTTGTAAGCTTTTCAACAATTATAGGCTTTTCGGGAGAGTGGGCATGGGTCTGTCGCCCTCCCTTTGGACAGAGCCTGCGATCTTGGGGACCTAGCTATGTGGTCGCAGTTGTACAATTTTGTAAATATATCATAGTTGTGTTTCATTAGCGGAAGTCCTCTAATTAAAATATTTATTTATAAAACCTCGGAATCTAAATAAATACCCATTTGATTTTACAAAATATTTGTTTTAGTATAAAACTACAGTGTTCGAACTTTATCAAAATCTGAGCTATCAAAGTAAGAGTGTATTCTATTGTCAATCTTCATCATTCTTATCTTATTTCTAAATCTGTCATCTGAAATGTTGGTGAAACGTTTGGCCGACTTAAAAGCATTTTTCATAATTTTGTTAAAACACAAATATAGTTTTTTGAACAAATTGGCAGGGCAACTAATTGGACACCCTGGGCGTGTTCACTAATGCATACATGCAAGTCAACATTTCACTAGGAGTTGTGCCCATTAGAGATATGGTTTAAGATTCACGCATAGCATGCCCGCTACTTGTAAATTGTATATAGATCCGGACACATATGCATTTAGTATAAGTGTTTTATTTTCTATCTAGTGATATAATGTTTTAGGGATTTCATTATCCATGTAAGCATTTTCATACTCTTTAAGACAAACTTGTGGCTTATCTTATAAGAGTGTATCTGTTTGTTTAAAAGTTTAAGAGTTTAATGTATTCACATTTCGTATGCGTTTTGGTGAATTTGATAACTTTTGTGTTTTGATGCTTTACCTATCAAATAGGTATGCGTAAATATCCAGATCCTCTTCTGATCTATCTCCAGACCCTCGTTGGTCTATTTATAGCAGTGTTGTAAAACTCGCTAGGTGGTTACTAGGCGGCTGACCCCCTTGTAGAGAGTACTCGAAGTACTCGGCTTGTACTCGGCATAATAAATATAACATAAAATAATTATTGGATTGTCACACCCCGACTAACACAATGCGGAAGCGTAAAACGGGAATGTAACAGACACCTCTGATATCAACACATTATTTATAAAGAAACATTACAAACTAATTTACAATATATTACATTTCTTCGTTCTATCATTGTTTTACAGTCTAGGCGATACAAACAAAACTAGTTCGTTAACTATACATTCTTACTACTAACACCCTTGCTTCTAGTCACATAGCATCAACCACACACTTCAGGCACGTGACAGATCACCCAATCATTCCGGCTTAGGTACACCTGAAAAGCAGTTTAAAACGGGTCAACTACTAGAGTTGGTGAGTTTCACGAGTTTCAAGAAAACAGTAATGAGTATTCACAAGTCAGCACTTGTAATCATGAGATAAGTATTTATGTATGTAAATGATGTATGTGATGTAATTATGCTAAGCTACAGTGAAGCCTGGACTGTTCGTGCTGCGTGCCTCCATTTCCCACGCTCAATCAACCACTGTGGCCCATTTCCGCCCACAACATGCCCCGGTAGCTATGTCTAACACTACATAGCTGGTTCGTAAAAACTATGGTCAGGTGCAAACGGTTTTGGTGTCTCGGCAAACCGTGCCGGCTCCGTTTGGGTTTATCAAACCAATAGTACTATTCACAAGCCACCGGCTCGAAGTTAATCACTGTGATCGTGGGGACTTTCGTGTGTTAGCACCTAGATAATTCACATCATCACATGTTTCAGATAAGTATATAGATATAAGCAAACATGCTTTTCACCCCAAAAGTTCGTAAAACAGTTTAAAAGTGGGCCATGAAACTCACGGTTTAGTAGATAATCAGTACTGTATCAGCTCGTGGTTCATTTGGTCTGCTATCAGTAGTCCCTATAATCAATATTATAATAATATTAATATTTTAATATTATTATAATCTCAATACTAAACTGGGCTGCACAACTAATCTGGGTGTAGCTGGAACGCCCAGAAAGTGGCGATAGGCTTAGGTTGTGATGTTGTTCAATGTCTAATACTTAAAATCGAACTTGGCTCAGACTCCTGTTTTCCCAGCTGGGCCAAGTTGTTCGTTTACGCGTTCAGAAAACAGTTATGGGAAAATAAGCTTGGGTAAATGTATTGGTTAATAAAATGATTAAGTTATAAAGAAAGATCACATACTGGGGTCCCGGATTAGCCACGGGGCCCGTTTCCGTTTATACAGTTTGATTTGAGAGGAAACGCGCACAATCCACCCGGATTGTCCAGGTTTCTCATAGAAAAGTTCATTTTCACTTAATTAGTCCAAACATATGATTTTTGATCACTCTTGGTGTTTTGATATTCCCGCAAATTCGCTAGTCGCGAACTTGCCGGTTTTTATAAAAACTGAATTTGTTTAATATTCAAATTAGCATAATTAATTAACCGTTAATCATTAAATTATGAAAATTTAACCACTTATCAATTAAAATATGTAGATTTTTATAAAAATATTTCTGGAATTTATTTACTGATTTATTAATTTATAAAAATTCATTTTATTAGCAATATTTCGCTTGAAATTCGTCCGTTTACCCCAAACAATTTCCAAAAATTCCACAAAAATTCCTGAATACTCAAATCATGTCCCAAAACAACCTGTATCAATTCCAGAATATAAAAAGCTCATGCAATATTCTTTTCGGCTCAAATTCGGCTATAAAAATTCACACGAACGCAAATAAACAAAACATCTTTAAACTTCTCCAAATGATTCCAAAATTCATATGTGATCAAAATACATTAAATCTGAGTTCCCAGAAAATTTTCATAATTTTTGAAGTTTTTAGCTATTTTTCTCAAATAAACGTCCCAATTCGGTAATAAATTCGCCAAATATTCTCGGATGGTCGAAAAATTACCAAATTTAAACAGGGGCTCATTGACATGGTCCCTGATGTCCCTGAAAAATTTCAAGTCCTAAAAATATGCACATCACAACCTTAACCTAAATAGCCCGTAAGCGAGTGTTTCGGCATTACCTTAGCGGGTTTGGCTCATTTCCGAACTTTTAATCAAGTTTTCAGGTTCTTGTGCTTCTAATAAAGCTAGGTACAAGTCCTATATCACAAACCAAGCAATATTTCATCAACATAACAGCCCTTAAGTTAGGGTTTCGGCTAGTGTACAAAAACGAACTTTTGAACCGTAAAAACGTCGTTTCAACCCTTTAATCCGTGTTTATGGCCAAAAAAACTATCAAAACAGGTTCCTTACCATGTGTATGATCAAAACATGTTTATGGACCATTTTTAGGATTTTTACACGGTTAGGAATTATTTTTAGTAACCAAGACATGTTTTTATGGTATTAAACAAGTTTAAACAAGTGTAAAAGTAGCTTATTTAAGTTGTTTACCTTAGAGTTTCTTGAGTTTTTGGCTGGAGAAGAAGTTTATGTCCAGCATTTTCAAGAAATAATGTTGAAAATATCTTGTATCTAGTTTAAATGTGAAAGAATAAAAAGGGGGGGGGGGGCGCTGCTGCGATCGGACCTTCATGGGCCCACTTTGAGCCCATTTTGGCCCAAGTTTCTGATTTCTCAAGCCCAAACACGAAAATCCCGGTCCAAATTTAGTTCGGGTTCGGTTTTTGGCGCGAAAAACTTATCGGGTGCGTTAAACAGCGCGAAAACGAGTGTTTTTCGGCTAGTTTTGTGTAAAATTATAAAAACATAATATACGTTTGTAAAAATCAAAAATATTTTCACGAATCGCTTAAAACATTTCAAATAAGTGTTTGGTAAGTCTTTTTCGGCTTAACGGATGATACAATGCTTGGTTTGTAACTATATTTTGCGTTTAAATCTATAGCGGGTAGTTAAACGAGCATGTTTTCGTTTAACTTGTTTGCTATCAAACTAAGACCATATTTCTAATATTTTAGCTTGCATAGATTGTATATCACTTATAGATGGCCCCCCGAGATATCTGGGTCATAACCCGACCCATTCGGTTAATCGTTCGTTTGTTACGCAAAACGCGTTTATTTGCTTAATCGGTAAATACGTACTGAGGTGTACCTTGTTTTGGCTCAAATGTCACATGGATATTATATATATGTTAAGGCAAGCATAATTCACATCAAAATAAGCATAATTCATATGAAAAAAATATATTTTAAAAAATTCATGATTTGTTGTTATTTTTAGTTTTTTACTTTAAAAAAAATGGTGGCCGAGTTGACCTTGGAGGACGAGTAATCCCGAGTATTCCGACTTTTGACCGAGTTGGACCTTGGCGAGTAATGGTGGCCGAATTGGGAAAAGGCGCCAAGGTTGATGTCCGAGGACCTTGGAATCGCCGATTCCAATGTCTTGGAATCCGACTTTCACAACACTGGTTTATAGTTTCAAACATTTAATGAAACATTTATTTTGTTTTATAGTTTAACATCATTTTATTCCTGTTTTGAAAAGTTGTTTCTTCAGATTTAAGAAGCGTTATCAGTATATTTTATTTCTATTCTGAAATGATTTTTCAACATGATGAAGAAACAATAATGAAGTCAAAACCTTTATATAGAAACTATATGTAAATTTTCAGGTTTGGCTATATCCTACACTAGGATTTAGCTAGTCCAAAAAAAAGTAAGCACATCAACCTATAAACCTAACCTCAACAAGCTTAACAACTAGCCATGGGTAATGCTACGACTTTCTAACTGTCACGCAGAACCTTCACATTTATCAAGATGCAGGGGTTGGGTTTTGGCTTTGACGAGCGGATAGAATCTTTGCTTGAATTAATGACACATTAGGGCTTTAGACTTACGATACATTTTCAAGGCCTCGAGAATACGAATCCGGCTCATTTAACATTTCGGATTTTTATCCTATTCGTTTATCATTGTTTGAACGTTATTCGGATCCTAATCTTTAATAAGACTTTGCAATTATAAGTTACTAAGTTTTCTTTTATTCACTTTTAGCCCTTCATGTTTATTCATTGTTTAGATCCTAAATTATATCTTAAAATGTTCATAAAATGGTCAAAATACAAACAATAGGGACTAAAGTTGTCAACGGCCGAAACTTGACCCACCTGGACACCGGAACACTGCAAGACCGACTCTAGGACCACCGTCACGCGCGCAATGAGGGGGCTGGGCAGTTTGTTCGCAATACTTCATTCCCTAACTCGTTTATGGTATAAAATCGGTTATTTTAGGCACGTTTGAGATAAGTAAGGACCAAGTAAACCTCATATAACTAAATATCACTCTCAAATCGTTTCTTACTGATCAAGAGAGGATCTTTATGATTATATTCAGTGATTCTTTCATTAAAACGTATATTCTTACTTAATCGAGTCAAAAAGCCCATAAATAGTCGTTTATGCTTTTCCTTTATAAACAATACTTAGGTATCTGCCACAAAACTTTACATAAACCCTAAACATCATTCCATAGCCGTCATTCCTTCTTCCCATCTCATAATTGCTCGGTTTTTGGTGTTTTGTTAAAGAACCGTTTAGAACCGGTTGACTTTGCAAGTTTAAGGATCTTTGACTCGTTATATCTCTTTGTTCGTTCACTTTCCGGGTAAGTTGTAAATTGAGTTTTTGTTCATAAACATTATCTAGTCAATAACCTCCAATAAATTTCTGAGATTGAAGGGTATTGACTGGTCCATTGCTTTAAAACCCGAAAAGGGCAAAATAGTCAATTTCTTTGACTTATCGTTTTCTCATACTTCTGGTCGGATTCAACATTTGGTCCAGAAGACTTTTCTTTTCGTAATAAAATTTTAAGGGTTCTGACCAATACCCGAATTCCGACTCAAAGTTTGGATTCTGGTCAGACTCGACTCGTTTAAACGTTAAAATTAACATAACTCAAGTTCTACTCATCCTTTTGGATTGATTCTAGCGACATTAAGTTCGTTTTTACTTATACTTTCATATCGCTAAGTTTCAGGTTTTTTTGAGTATTTCCGTTCGGCGCGTTAATCGGAATATTCTTAATATATTGTTAACTTGCTTAATATTTAAGGTGAGTTTTATCATTCCCCTGTTTTACTTATTTTCAAACATTTTGGGGGCGTATGCGTACTTATAGTATTTCGTATTATATATATCTTAACTTTAGCAAACGTTGTATTGTGTGTGAATTGCTGAACACATTTGCTAATTGCTTACTTGGTTATTTTTCGTATTCGGAGAGGTCTACCATATTCTCATTATAGTATGCTCATACGACCGTCTTGTTTAACCGGCACCCGATTCTCTTGGCAATGGTTCACTTGACACTTATTTGCTCATTGGTTTGATTATATTTACCGCTTTACTTACGTTTTGCTACTTTTCATATTATATTGTAACTTGAAAAACTAATGACTTGCTCACTCAACATTATTGTTGACAAATCTATCTATCTACGCATATGCAGGTTATCGTTTGAATTGAAGGATTGAAGTCATGAATTGCTAGTTGAGACCCTAGGCTATTTCAAGAAACGATTTATTTGAGTTTAAATTATGGATTATTTCTTTTATTGTTATGGATTCTTGTTTGAATGATTGCTATATTTGGATGTTTTTGTTTTAAATGGAATAAATTAATTATTAGATATTGCCACAATTATTGCATGATGGTTACCTCGAGCTATGAGCAATTATGCTCACGCCCCGGCATTTCCGCCTTACGTTGGGGTGTGACAGCTCAAGAGCTGGGAACACGACTCAGGAGCGCGTCTGGGCTTGTTGGGAACTCTAGCACATAAACGAGGGATTGACGGGTTTTGAAATGCATCAAATGAGCCCTCGATTCTTCTTTTTATAGCTAAGTTCGGTGACTCCTGGCGGAACGTTAGGAGTTTTCACAGAGGTTCGTCGGCCTCCCGGATTGTTGGGAAATTCTGGGAGATCCATTGACATGCGCAGTTTGTCGAATCATTTGAATCACTAGACACGTGTCAAAATGAGTTATCAACATGTGTCACGTCGAGGTGATGAGTCATCGAAACGTGTCACGTGGGTTGATGAGTCATCGACACGTGTCACACGTTGGTTAATTGTTATCTGTGTCAACTCGTCATTTATTGCTTAGTTTAGTTAACAAGCTCCCAACAGATTGTCGGAGGAATGCCAACGGTCCTCAATAATCTGAATCGCAACGGACCATTAGGAAAATGGCAAAGGTCTGGTGGGACAATTTTCTAGAATTACAATTTAGTCCTTGTACTCTAACTTTGGCTTAATTGCCGTTTGGTCCCTCAAATTTTAAAGTTGTCGAAGTTTTCTTAAATTTAAACTTAATTACAATCAAGTCTTTCTATTTATAAATGTTTACTTTTAACCCAAAAATTTTACAATTGTTACAACTTTAAACCCCACTCTCACATTTTCCACCTTAACTTTTTTTGGTTCTTCAAGTATATCAGGGATGTTCTTGACCACTTGATTTCTTCCAAAGCCAAAGCATTTCCCCTCTATATCTCTTTCATTCGGTATAAACGCATCCACGATCTTCATCTTTCTTGAGAATGCCCTCAAAAGTATGGCGCTTAGGGCATCCATCTAGTAGGTATATTAGAAATGAGAAAGGTGGTGTGTTGTTTTGTCAAGGAGTTACCACGACCAACTTCGTGCTCTCCCCTTTCATGTCTACGTCTAACTTCCACTCAACGCTCACTCTCCATTTTCCTTTCGTCCTCACTTCTGTGCTCCATCCCTCGCGCATTCAGGCTCTCATTCGGCCATCTTACTTCTCCTTTCTCTTTAAATTTTCGACTCCCCATTCTCCTGTTCACGTGTGTGTTCCAGTTCTTTTCATCCGATTGATATTTTTATAGTGAATTATGTAAATTGTACATTATTGTATAGGTGTATTTGTTTCTTTTATTTTCACCAACCAACACTGCTAATTCTGTAAAAGTACCGGCACAAATTCCCCTTTTAGGATTAGGACCCCTCAACTTGTTATGGAAAGAACCCTTAGGGTAAAGGGTATACACCAATTGCCTCATTTTCCTTCATTTGCGACGTCTGCTCCCCCCCCCTCCCAATTTTTCAATATCACCCATCAAAACCCTTCAACATGTGGGTAAACAGTCTGGGGGTGTTCAAAAAAATTCGAATCCATATCCAAAATATCCGAAAATCCGGATCCAAACTTTAGATATCCGAAGTTTGGGATTCAGATTCGGAGAGTGATTCTGAAATTTTTCGTATATTTCGGATATCCGAAAATTAAATGTAGTTTTTTTATTATCTATAATATATATAAACGAAAACCTAAAAATCCTATGTGTCGCGATGTGGTCCCTCCCCCTTTTATGGAAGCCACCAGATTTCTTAATTTTTAAATGGAGGCCTCTCATTGATTTAACCCAAATTCATGGGTTTGGGTCTTACCAAAACCAGGTAGCTCTTAAACGGGTTATAACATCCCATTAAATTAAAAAATTAATCTTACCAATTATTTGATATGAAAATCCTACAAAATAGGAATATACTAAAATTTAATATCCAATAAAAAGAAAAAGATATTATTTATAATTAATAAACAAATTTATAGTAAAAAACATAAGCGGGTCATGGGTCACCAAATCCATATAGCTTTTAAACGGGTTATAACATATCATTTATTTATGAAATCCTTTCATCATCAAACCCTAAGTATATTATTAACTTTCTTACAATAAAGAAAATTAAAATCCAAAAAATACATATTAAAAAACGAAAAATGTAAAACAACCATTCTCTCAAGCCATCAGATTACTTTATTTGTAAATGAAGGTTTTTCACGCATTTGACCCGAATTCACGGGTAAATGTCTCACCAAACCCAGATAGCTCTTAAACGGGTTATAACATCTCATTATATTAAAAAATAATCTCATCAAATATGTGATATGAAAATCCTATAAAATAGGAATATACTAAAAGTTAATATCCTATTTTATTTAAAAAAAATATTATTTATAATTAAGAAACAATTTTATAATAAAGAAAATAAACGGGTAATGGGTATCACAAACCCAGGCAGCTTTTAATCCGGATTATAACATATCATTTATTTGTGAAACCATTTAATCATCAAACCTCAAGTATACTAATTATTAACTTTCTTACAATAAATAAAATTAAAATCCAAATATACATATATAAATATTAAAAACGAATAATGTAAAACAGACAGCGTAATACGGGGGATAAAATCTAGTTTATTATATATATAGTGTGATGAGCATATACTCTTTGCAAACCTATCCATTCAAACTTGAAACACACGGAGCTTCTTCAAATCCAGACCCTTCTTTAGATCCAGTAGTCGCCGCCGCTGCTAGTCTTTCGATCATTGTGGCCTGCCTTTCTTCTGATAGCCGCCGCATCTCGCACGTGGTGGAGAATGACGGACGCCAACTTCCAACGAGTTCACACGATTACTTTTCTTCAAACAAATTCTGATATACAATTCACGATTAGTTCTATCTAAAGATTCGTTAAAGATTTGTTATCATATTTGTTCCATTATTAGTTATCAGATTTTCTGGATTGTAACTTTATAGATTTTTTAAATGTTACAGATTGTTAAAGAACTTGTATTATTAATTTTCAAACAATTTTTTTAGAATTTTGGATATCCGATTTATTATCCAAACGGATATCCCAAATTTCGGATATCCGAAGTTTCGGATACGGATTCGGATAGTGAAATCCTCTATCTGAAAGGTCCGGATATCCGAAGTTCGGATATCTGAAATTTCTATCCGACTTTGAATACCCCTAGTATACACCATTTCCTCATTCTCCATTTACTATTTTTTTTATTTAATTCAATTTTTATATTTAAAATATATCTTTAAAACTATAAATTTAATAAAATATGCATAAATTAAAAATGTGAAAACGATTACATTAATTAAAAAAATACAAATCATAAACTTGAAAAAACACCTAATAAAAAGTAAACATAAATAACTAAAAAACTAGAAAGTTAAGTTATATTTTTGTCAAATTTAGTTTCAATACCAACGCCAAGTCGAGCTCTTGTACGTGAAGATGGCTAAGATCACACGTTAAGAGATTGTAATCTTTCCTCTCGGCCTCCATTAAACGAAAATTTTCCCATTCTATCTCGCCCCCCCCCCCCCTCTTCGCTTATTTTTTCCCTCTTTTTTATCATCTCAATTGCAACTCTTTAAAACTTGTAAACTCATCCTTTATAAAATCTAATTTCGGCTTGTCGGTTGAAGACTCATCCTTTAAAACTTATAAACTCATCCCTCATTTTTTCCCTTTGCCTTGTTCCTCCCGATCGGGCGTTCCGGTTCAACCGAATCTTCATTGGTAAACTCCATATTAAGATCTTGGTTATAACGGTCATCCGAACCACCAGTTTTAAACTCTACATTTTCGGTCATTTTTGTCCGCTTCACCGACTCAACCTCATTCGGCACCGGATGCCACTTCAAACACAACCGAACAACTTCCCAAACTTGTGGGGTAGGGTAATTACATTCTTACATTTGGCAGCATATAATTCGTTTGCCACTTTTTTGATTAATCTTGGAATTGATGTAAAGATCATTAAACCATCCTACTTTTCTATTCATCTCCTTCCACTTTCCGGTTATCGAACCATGTGACCGATAGGCCAGGAGTTGTAAAATTTCATGATACTTCTTCGTGACGGACTTCCAAAATATCAGTCTCGTTTGTGCGTTACCTAATAACATATAAATAAAATATAAAACGTAAACAAATTTAAACTATTGAGATCGATAAAAAAATATAGAATGGAAAAATATCATTCGACGCGTTCTCGCTATCGTGAACCCAAGCTCTTTCCAAAGCAACTTCTTCAGTTGTGTTCCACATGACAACCATTTCTCTAAGCAGAGGTTCGATGATTTCGGGTTGGTTTCTTTAGTGGCCCGCTTTTTTGACTTCTTCTTCGCAGGTTTGGGTTCGGCTTGGGTTTGGGAGTACCAACTCTTGAACATCCTCCTCGACTTGAAAGGTTTGACTTGAATGGCTTGTTGGAGGTATGCGGTATACTTGTGCCATTTGTTGGAAGGTGAAATCGAACCTTGGATTACCTTGGGGAACGGGTTAAAGTTGGGATCCATTTTCGGTTGTATAGAAAAGTTGTAGAAGAACGAGAATGGTTGAAATTGGTTTGTTCTTTGTTGATTTTGGTTGAATGGGTTGTATGTATGTATTTATATAATATAAACAAAATACTTTAAAAAAATTAGACCGTTTGTACGATCAAAAAGGAGGAGACCACCATGCGTGAGCTGCGCGACCATGGTCACCAAGCTCACTCCGTGCATGAGCAACAAATGGTTGGGGGTATTCCAAGCCACGCCATGCATGACCCCCCTACCACATAGGAAGCAACGTCAGACTAACTCCCTTATGCATGACTATCAAAACGTGTATACTGGCCAGTCTTAAGGAAAACCTTCATAACCACTAAGGTGGTGGATGCGTGTCTACTATAAAGGCCTTACTAAAATAAAATTTCTAGAGAGGGGACTTGAGGACTTTTTTACATTTCAAATAAAACGGGCCTACTCAAATAAATCAGATTGTTTTTCTCATGATCAATTTAAGCACATGTTACTATCAAAAAGTGTGGAAGAAACTCAAAACTCACGCCTGACAAACTATAACTAAATGACCCACCAAATCACCAGTCCAAGATCTACTTGATCTACTGATTTTCTTTTATTTAATTATTTGCTCATTAGACGATAACATACCGTACTAATATATATATATATATATATATATATAACATAGGATTAGGCAAAGTATAGAATGAAAACCTATTTGAGTTGTGAAAACTCGCGAAAACCCTATGTAACATCGTTTTTTTTTTCGTTACATGTAATATATGTTGTAACATTTAATACAAAACATCAAAACATTAAAAAAATTGTTTTTCTATTTTTTAACATTTTTTTACTAATTTTTTTATATGTTTTTAGGAGAGAGAAAAAATTATACTTATGTTAACATTTTCTATTAACTTTAATTGTAAACCACAAGATTTAATATTTAATTAAAAACATATGGTTGAGAATGAGTTTCTAAAGTTTTCACAACTCAAATGGGTTTTTATTTCAGCCTCTCTCTATATATATATATATAAGGAGAGGATCAAGAGAGAACTCTTTCTTAAAGAGAGAACTAGAGAACTAATAAAGAAATATTTTTAATTTAATTAAAAAAAATATTTTTAAATTTCCGTTTTTGCCATTATTCTTATATTTTGTTACCATTCACTCGAAAAATATAAAAAAAACAAAAAAAAAAAACTCGTTGTAGTGCACATATGCAATACATCGACTTTTTTTTATTGCATATGTGCACTAGTGTGTATTTTGATATGTGCAATAATGTTGAATAACATATATGCAATTTTTTGTATTGTATTAGTGCAATAGTGTTATATTATATACAAAAATACCAAAAAAACAATATAGTGCATATGTGCATTAATGTTGTATTACGTATATGCGATAGTTTGTTTTAAGTACAATTACTTGTGTTTGTATTTGCATATATTCAATAGTGTGTATTGTATAATGCAATTGTGTTGTATTATATGCAATAAAACACTATTGTATATATGCAATACACATTAGTGTACATATGCACTACATCGACGGGTTTTTTTTAAAGAACAATATCATCTTATTAGAAGGAGGAAAGAAAAAAAATCGTAAAATATTTAAAAAAAAAAGTTAAAAATAATTTTTATTAGTTCTTTAGTTCTTTCTTTAAGAGAAGTTCTCTCTAGATCCCATCATATATATATATAGGGGAAGTATAGAATGAAAACCCACTTTAGTTGTGAAACCCGTGAAAACCCTATGTAAAATCGTTTTTTTTTGTTACACATGTAATATATGTTGTAACATTTAATACAGAACATCGAAAACTAAAAAAAATTGTTTTGCTATTTTTTAACATTTTTTTCTAATTTTTATATATGTTTTCAGGAGAGAAAAAATGTTATATTTATATTTACATTTTTTATTCATTTTAATTGTGGACCACAAGATTTAAACTTTAATTAAAAACATGTGGTTGAGAATGAGTTTTTAGAGTTTTCACAACTCAGGTGGGTTTTTATTTTAACCTTACCCTATATATATATATATATATATATATATATATGCAACCAACAAAATTCAATAAAAATCAACGTTCATGACTAGCAAGAAACTAGACTTGATAAGCGTTAACACCAAATCACCCTATGCAAACATACAAAACTTAGAATATGTCAAGCAAACATACAAACATAATCAAAAGTCATATGCATAAAGTCAAAAGCTTTCGATTGGATGATTTTAACGTTCTCTATAATCCAAAGTTTTTGTACATGTTTGTCAACTAAAATATTTATTCCAAATAGAAATTTATATCCACTTGAAGCATTTTGTTCTTCACGGGCAAATAACTTTGTTTGAATTATGATATAAGATGTTTTAAATCAGTGTGAAAATTGAAAAAGGTATAGTGATAAAGTCAAAGTCAAATAACTAAAGTTCAACTATCGATAATGATATTGATGAAATTAAGTATTTAGCTAAACTTTTACATGAAATTAAGTACTTGGATTACCTAGGATTTCATAATCCAATAGATCAGCCACATTAAGGTATAAAAGGTTCTACTTTAATATATGGTTTGCCGGAGCCCCGGGGTTTTATAAAGGTAAATGTAGTTTTTTAGTTTTTTTTTCTTGGTTTTATGCATGCGGATACCCTTACAAATAATAGGATATCCAAATTTTATTTGTAATACTTTTGAATTTTTCATTTAAACCTGCCGTACTGGTTGTGGTTAGAAATGTGTTTTGTAAATATAATTCTTCAAATAATGACAGGAAAGTAAGTCATAAGGCCTTTGGGTATACCTTAGCGTCACGGGCACTAAATTTGATCTGTCAAAGGTTAACGACTGAGACATCAGTCCTTTCATAGGCTAACGGGCATTAAAGGCAAGATGGACTAAAATGTTAATAGGCTTTAAAATCGCCTACATATATCCACACGTAATAATTTAATAATTGTTTTCAAATTAAATTGTTTTTAAACTATTTTCTTTAGATGAGATGGAGTGAAGTTAAGATGTATGAATGTATACCTCATGGCCTAATCGATTGCGGATTTTAAACCAAAGTCGGCGAATATGGAAAGTTTTCAAGACGTGTGAAAGTCCACAAATTTATTTCTAAAGTTTAAAACCCTTTTTGTTTTGACGGTTGGGTTATGCCAAAATTAGGAGCCTTCCGCAAGGGCGGCAAGGTGCTACTAGCTAGTTTTCATTTTCCTTAACGCTGCAAAAAGTTAAAAAGAATATTATATCCAAAGTAACAATTTTATCAAAACAATTGGATTAGAATAACAATGGGACGTGCTTGAAACATGAATTCTATGAGAATACTTAGTTTGTTTAAAAAATGGTTTTTAACCGTATCATATTAGGCTTAGAAATGATTAATCAATATTAACGGCCGGTATAAATCGACATATAAGACATATAAGACATTGCCTATGATCAATGGTATCGAATTTGATCGATGGTATAGGAATTGAAAGGAAGGGGTTGTTCATGGTTCTTCTGTATTTTTGAAAATTTCCCTGATTTTCTCTGTTTTTTTCTTGCTTTTCTTCATTTTTTCGTGGAAATTTGTGAGTAACCCACAGAAACTGGTGAAAAGTATCCTGAGATAAAACGAGGGTGGTGTTCCCACTCGATACCGATTTTTGACTTTCTTCACACCGTGTGCTCTAATGACAGCATCACAATCTAACACATAGAGATAGATTGACTGTTGTCAATAGGGTTACAAATATGTTTGAAAAATGGGTAAGAATATTGTTATGGATGTTAAAATGCTATCCTTTTACTGAGTGAGGAATCGTTCAAAACTGAGGGCAAGCAAATAGGAAAGATAGAAACAAGATCCTTCGAATTGTTTCTAACGGAGTCTTGTTTGGTTGTGTAGGGGTTTATGCTTTTATTTTAGTTTTAATTGTTTTTTTCTTTCCTTTTTCTTTTCTTTTCTTTCTTTTTTTTTTTTTTTTTTTTGTGGTTTGTTGGTATGGACTTTTGGTCTTGTTTGTTTTTGCCTGCTGTTTGCTCATTCTTTTTCTGTAAACGGTCACATTAAATAAAAACTAGCAAAAAGCTAGGAAATAAATAAGAGTTAATTATAAAACAGTGACAAGGGCGATATAGAGTTCTAAATGTATCTTTTGCATTCACGAATTCTAAGACATGCATTTTGATAATTTGATTATTTGGATGTGATGGATTATGTTTTTGTAATAATGAAATGGGTTTTATCTCAGCTTACATTGGAGAGTAAGTGAATATTTGGGCTGGAGACCGCACGGTCTTAAGTTCGAATTCGATCCCAACCGGGTTTTACCACAACGGACTTTCAGACGATGGTTTTCCCGGAACAGGATATGGTGCGCTTGGACTAACCATCGTTGTTTAAATTCACGGATGTATAAAATAGCGTTTTTCTATTGAGTTAACCAGATAGTCATGCTTTATTCGTTGATTATTAAAAAAAAAGGGTCACCCCGTCTGCATTGTTGTTTGAGTGGGTCTAGGAGAACCATAGTGGAATAGCAGGTGCCACCACAGAGAACCAGTGAGAATCCTATCCTCATGAGGATGACTTTATGGGGGATTATCCTACCAAATTAAAAACATGGCCAATACCAAAGTCTAACTGCCACCACATCGTTTACCGTTGAATATCACCATAAGGTTCTCGAGATTGAGTCGTAGCAACAGCACGCAGAGCATGAAAAATCAGTTACAGCATTCATATTGGAAACGCTATATTATCTCAAACCATAAATCTGAATATGGTATATCATATAATGATTTTATAATATTTTGCATTAAATCTTATCCCCTAAAGTATTGTATAGATGGTATAGCGATTCCATATATAGAAGGACTTCATATATTTATTCCATTTACTAGGTTAGCTACCCGTGTAACACACGGGTTAGAATAAATAAATTTATTTAAATAATAACACAATGTAAAATATAAAAAATATGTTCAAAGGATATGAAGATATATTATATGGTAGAATAAATTACACATTACACAATATGAAAATAAAAAGTTAAATAATTCACAAATCTTTAAATATTTCTTTGTACACAATATTTGTAGTTTTATTTATAATTTTACTTTCTATATTAAAACTTAGTAGTTTCACATGTTTCTGTTTATAACTCTAGATAATGCAACACATAATTGACAATGAGTTAAAATTAATTGTCGCAAAAACAAATCAACTATCTATAATGATTGACCTTAGCTTTTATTTATCTTCAATGCAAAATAAAAAAAAAGTGAAAATTTCATACTTTGAAATTAATCATTTTATCTAATGGTATAGATTTTTTTAAGAATAAAAGTGTGACTTTCAATATTACTTTCGGATATGATTTCGGCTTCTATAACGCAGTTATCATATTGTATGTTCACATACAATTTAGTTTCATAGCATAGACCAATTTTCTAGTTAATATTTTAAGCAACATCACTTCAACATCAACTTTTAGGACTAATCTATAAATTGACAACCTTAAATTTTGAGGTTATTTAAAGCATCAGGAAACTAGTACTTTTTTGTAGTGTATCATTTTATGTCTTATAGATACCATATGAAGAATGACAATATTTTTTATCTCCAAAAACCATGGATACAAACGATTGCTAATTTCTTGAACGACCTCATTTTTCGGTGCAAGTATACCTCGCTCACTAAAGAAATCTATGTTTTTGAAATCTTCACTAATAGAAGAATATACAAAGTCAATTTATCGTACGATTAATAGTGTGCTAATTTCGAACATTTGTATTCCAAAGATAAGTTGTTTTATCCACCTGAAAAACCAAAACATGTAGCCTAGCGTTTATATTTTTGTGGATTTTTAAGATGATGAACTTAACATAAATGATGGGGTGATTAAATTGTCGGTTAAAAAAGAAGTTGTAAATGTCTATTTTTGTAACCAATCCGTGAACCGAAACTCATTCAAATCATAAAATGTTTTGACCTAACCCATGTTTGATATTTTAACCGTTTAAAGCAACCAGCTCGTGTAAGTTAACATAAACACTTAGAATACATCAATAGTGAATTTGTTTTTTCAGGGTTTGAAAGAAAAAAACTTGTAATTTAGTAAATAATCATATATATTTAATAAGTTAAAGTTTATTGAAGTTTAATCTAAATTAATCTTGTCTCTTCATCTAATAATATCATTTCTTATAAAACCTTAATTTTTAGAATCAGTATTCAAAATCAACGTGAAAATTGGTTACTTATAAGAACATAATATTAATAACTAATATAATATATTTATATAAAACGAACTAGCATATTCATGTTGGTATTAAATTGTTTAAATCAAGAAAGAATTATTAAAAAGAAAAAATGAAAGATTAAAAAGTAAAAAACTGAAATACAAAATTATTAATAAGAAAGAAAAATGTCAAATGTATTTAATATGAGAGAGTGGATGAAAAATTTTTGTAAG
The DNA here is from genome assembly GCF_021521415.1 of Bidens hawaiensis. Classification (NCBI taxonomy): domain Eukaryota; kingdom Viridiplantae; phylum Streptophyta; class Magnoliopsida; order Asterales; family Asteraceae; genus Bidens; species Bidens hawaiensis. The sequence goes on along the minus strand of NW_027497175.1, from coordinate 61,327 downwards.
GGTTAATTTGGTGATGACATGTGGCACTTAGTAAGTTTTATTTATTATATATATAGTATAGATATAGATTTGTTATGAGCGTAAGCAAAAAAAAAAAGAATAAGAAAGGATAAATAAGTATTATTTAATTTATTTAGTTGGTGGAATGATAAACAGGTACTAGAGTGTAGAATAGAAGGTCAGTGGTTTGTGAGGTGTAGCATTTAACAGTTAAACAATAATAATCAAAATAATAATAATAATAATCCATATAATAAAAAAAGGATAAATAAGAATTATTTAATTTATTTAGTTGATGGAATGATAAACTGGTTAGGGTGTAGAATAGGAAGTCAGGGGTTTGTGAGGTGTAGCATTTAGCAGTTAAATAATAATAATAATAATAATAATAATAAATGAATATATATATATATATATATATATATATATATATATATATGAGGAATCAGATGAGGTGGCCTTTTATGCTTAATCGTGTTACTGTCAGTTTGAGCCAATTGTACATTTTATGCGATGATGTGTGACTGGGCGTTGGGGGGCTATGATGCTCGGCTAAGCCCTTTGTTGCCATTCCTTGATATTCATAACCTTGACCGTTTGTTAATTTTGTTAATGTTTTCACGCGTTAATACGTTTGTGAGCATTGAGGGTTATGATGCTCAATGAAACCATATATTGTGAAAATATGTTGATTTGCGCTTCATTGTGTTGCAACTGATACTTAGCATGAATATTGTACATAATGGGTTGATACAAAAAGAGTTGCGCTGACATGCGTATTTGAAAATGTGTTTCCTGGCTCATATATTAGATCTTTGTATTTTTTATGCAATGATGCGCTCTTGAGCATCGACGACTATGATGCTCGCCTGAGTTGTATGGGGATGCATAAGAAAGTTGCTAATTCTTACATATGTGGTATTTTTGGTAGTGTATCGATGCGAGGTTTGGATTAGGAACTGTTATTGGCTTATCGCTTGAATATTTAGGGCGGGCTAATGACGCTCTGCTATTTGGTGAGGCGACCAATGTTGCGGCCATAACGGAGATCTGAGCCTCAAGTAATTTAGATCACATTTCTATTTGTTTTAAATTTTCGCTATATCTTTCTTCGTTGGATTAACATTTTGAGTCGTATTAGCATTTTTAGATGTTTACGGGTTTGTTTTGTTTCGTCACAAACCCTAAACAACATTCAATCACTACCCCTCCCTATGCACGTAAGATGAGAGGTCAAAATACAAGTTAATTTATAAAAAATACTTGGATTAACCTGCAAACTTATTTATTTAAGGTTGACAAAAGACCCAGATGTTCAACTTAGCATGTCAAGTGGACCACCCATTTAGATTCAATCACATGTACAACGTTCATGTACGATTGCATCAAGTTGTTATACCCATAAGAACTGTAACATCTATGCATTTCCATGCATGCAATCGCTAGTCTTTTATACTCGTAATTAATAAAGTTCGTGTAGTAGTTCACCATCTGTAATATTATGGAATCATATATTATTTATTACTAGTTGGTAACATTATTATCATATACACAATTACATGATTCTATGTTCATTTCGTCATATACATGCTTAATCGTTAATGTGACACGTTGAACCGGGAATGTCTAGATTATTTTTTTATATGTAATATTTGTCATTATTAATTTTATCCTAAGGTAATTTTATTTATATCCTTAATTCATATTAAAAAGAAACTTCTAGAATATTCTATTTTTGTTCTCCAAGTTTGCCTTATCTAATTTTGAAAATTCAAGTTCTAGTCAAATTTTATCTAATTTATCCTAATATCTTGTAACACTCCGACAAAAGCCGGAACATGTCGGAGCGTAACTATTTATTGGACAGTAGCTTAAAAGACACTAATTAAAGCGACAATAATTATTTAACTTCATTAACATTAAACAAGTACACAAATTCAATAAGTAAATACATCATAACTTGTAATTTGAATAAATATCCTAAGGTCAACTAACTATCTTCGATCTTGAATATATTAAATACTTGAACCTGTAACATGTATAAAATAGAGTTTGTCAACAGGAATGTTGGTGAGAATACATAAGTTTTAGTTGTGTGTGTATATATATATATATATATATATATAGGTAAATCACAATTCATATGTAAATGGTGAGCATTACAACACTTATGAAAATGTAAACAACTAAATAGATATGGACTCGTTCCTATTGATACAAAATCAATGTACTTGGTAAATGTATGATCATACTAGATGAGAATAGATGAAGATGAGATATCAACCACCAAACATAAAATAAACACTTAATCACATAGAACATAATCATAAAGCATGCAATAATCACACATAAACATAAGTTGAATTGTGTTTTGAATAAATGAGAAAATAAAACACGAGAAAAGTTGATAAGTTATACATGCTACCCCCAAAATATAAAAGATGGAAAAGGGGGTATGTAAACTCACCTTAACGAATGGATTAGCGAAGATGAGATGACGATAAAAATAAGATAAACGCGGTTGAGTTCTTTGGAGATTAGCAGCGAAAGTCCCTAATTGTTAACAATAATATTAGTGAATTATAAACGAAATAGTAAAAGGGCTAATGACGAATTTGGGGTTTGATGGGATTTAGGTAAAATTTGTAATTAATGTATTAATATTATAAGTTGTAATGAAATTTGGGAATGATAGTGAAAATCAACAATTAAAATAATGAAACACCACATAATAATCGGTTTTTATAATGGAAGGGATTTGGAGACTTTTGGGGTTTAAACTATTATTATTATTATTATTATTTGCATTTCGGTTTGATTTTCAAATAAATAAATATTAATTGTTGATATTATAATAATATATATCTACAAATAGTAGTTGTTGATATTAAGATAATATATATATATATGTATATATATATATATATATATTTTTTTTAATGAGAAAGTTAAACGAAAATTTATTTCAGGCGTTAATATGGATTAACTAATAAACAAGGGTTCAAAACAAGAAAAACAACAACCCGGGACTCGGTTTATTAAAATAGTATTTAACTGATGTTATCTATATATATTACATTATAAAACATATAGGCAACTTTTCATATTCCGCTTACTCTGTCCATAAGACGCTGCTAAATTAAATGACAATTAACCCTCCACGCAATTATGATATCTCCGGCCTCCCACTACCGATCGATCAATCAATCCCTACTCTCCGTTTCATCCTTTCGCCTCCCTCGATTAATGATAGGTTTCAATTGTAACATCATTTCACATTTAATTGGGGCAATTGAAGATGGAATGATTTGTTTAAGATCTCTGCGCATCCTAATTGAATTTCACAATAGTTGTTTTCGATTTGGTTCATCGGGTTCATAGAATTGCAACAACCTCCAGCGCTAATTGATTGTCTGCTTCTTCACAACAGTTATTCCCTAATCTCTGGAATATCCCACCACAAATAATTATGTTTTTGATTGATTTTGTTGTCGATTGGGTTCAGGTGAGTGGCTTCTTTAATCGCGATTTGGATGCTGCTTCTAGGGTTCAGGTGAGTAATTTTGTAGTTTTGGTGTTTAATGTTTCACTGGCTTTTGAATCCCTTGCCTTTCTGGTTGAAAGAGATTGTACATATTACGAAATTGTCTCGACACTTCACCCTTCAGATGATGAAATATATCCATCATTTATCTGTTTCTTTTTGCTTTCAACAGATTCTATATTAGGGTCCTGATCTTGGAACTGTATCGATGAGTTTCACGATGTTTTTCTTCAGAATCAATCTCCAGAAGGCATGACAATGTCAATGGTAAGTACAAATCAATACAACTTATTCTCTAGCATAAATAATAGTCTGTGGCATACAACCACCATTTTAGATTTTATTCATTTATTGATATTGTCATTAGTGTATCAGTCATTTTGTATTTGTTGATTCATGGTGGTTAAAGACAGGTTCTAATTTTGGATACCAAAAGAGAAGGAAAGTTTGTTACTGCTTAAAATTTTTGGGTATCAATTCGTGAAAGTGCAGACAAAAATGACAATTCGTGATCAACTGATTGTCGATATAAGTGCAGAAAAAAATGTTGCTAACGGTGAAGACGAGGGAAGCACAAGCCTGGTTACTGAAAAGGCATTATTGTCTTTTTCTGTTTTTGTTTTGTATGATTTCATAAGATAGAGGTGCTAAATTATGCAAGGCAAGTAACGGGTCAAAATGACAGGCAAATGTTTTTTGTTCTTTTGCTAGCTTTTTATAAATAACTAATGTGTTAAAATACAATAATAGAAACTATATTATTACAATAAAAATCAAATCTTTTTGAATTTGTATGCATAAAACTTCTATCTTTTGGCTGTCTTCTCAGCATTTTTTTATTTGACTAGTTTGAGATGAAACATAACATGCCAAATCGACCCGTTCATAAGTAAATGGGTTAAAGTTTCCACCTTTATCATCTAAAAGACTATGGGTTCCAGGCTGATTTCATTTTATATATATAGCTAATTCTTGATTCTATGAAATTCTTGTTGTTTCTTATTTTAATGACATTCTCGAGTAATTGAGAAATATTATGTTTCCTTATATAAAGTTTACTCTTTTTGATTTGTTAATCCGCGAACGTGTTTTGCCATTCTTGCTACTATCTTTTGTGCGGTTTTTGTGAAGAAAAAATAAATTAGTTGTTTATTTATTTTTTTCAGGTGCAGGTTGGTAATTCTCCTGCATACAAGTTAGAAAGAAAGTTAGGTAAAGGAGGGTTAGGTCAAGTGTATGTGGGTTCGGGATCACCGGGCCCGACACTCTTGAGGTACACGATATCTTCTTTTTTTCTTCTCACACACACACACACATATATATATATATATTGGTAAAAAAGTTGATTTTAATGTTATCATGGTTTATATATATGGTGTACGGTACATGGGTGTAGGTTGCTTTGAAGTTAGAGCTCCGGAATGGTAAGGGATGTAATTACAGTCCTCCTTATGAATGGCAAGTTTATAGGTAACTAACGTTATTTTAGAAGTGTCGCATTGGGCGAGCGAGTTCGGTAAGGGTTAAACGCTAATAAATAATTAATTTGCCATATATGATTACAAAAACTATAATGTTTAGCAATAGTATAATCTTTTTAATAAAATGTACACTTTAGACGACTTACGAGCTGTAATCCTTTTCCTTTTTACCTATATTTTTTAGTAAAAAAATTATATTTTATTTTAATAAAATGTCATTTGTTATATGTTTCTTAAACACCATTTAGTTTAACAAACACTAATTTTATTTGATGTTTTTTTTGTTGTGAAGTGCTCTTAATGGATGCTATGGACTTCCAATGGTCCACACAGATGCCGCCACTATTACATCCTCGTGAGTTTTCACTTCTTTAATATGTTATTCTTTTCGGATTCTTTGAAAACCTCTAAAAATTGTTCTCTGTATATTTGTTTTAGGTTATTGAAGAGGTAGGTCCCAGCAGAGCCCAGTTGGACCCGCATGACTCACCTTGAAGAGGGACGTCTACGCAAGGACCAACTGGTTCCGCAGGACCCACCATGCTCAGAGATGAAGACCTTACGCGCAGTACGCCAGCTGTTCCCGCAGGAAAAGCCTCCCAATGGTGAAGTACCCCGCCTGTCCCCGCAGCTGCGGATACAAGCCATCAGGGAAGGCTACCCACACTAATAGCAAGGCTACACGCACAAGGCACTCAATAATTCAGTGTCACCTAAAGGAATGAGCAAAGCGGGAATACTCGCGCCCAAATGAGCCAGTCCGTATGCTTCTGGAAGATCTTTTGTACTATACCTGCCAAGGTATGGACAAAATAGACAAGATCTGACCAAAGCAGCCCATGAACCAATCACAGGGTGACAGCTCACCGACAAACAGTACGAGGAGCATGCTCTAGTACTGTTTGTCACTTGAAATCTATACCCGTTACCCGAAATTGACCTCAATGTGGATTCATTAGCACCGTTTCGCCTTAAATGCTTCCTTGACGCATATAAGGTGTATTATCAAATCCACATGGCTGTAGATGATCAGGACAAAACCGCATTTCGGACGCCCGATGGCACATTTTGTTATCAAATGATGCCATTCGGACTTAAGAATGCAGGGTCCACATATCAACGCCTAATGGACAAAGAGTTTCATGCCCAAATTGGGAGAAACTTGGAAGTCTACATGGATGATTTGGTCATCAAAAGCCCTGAGCCAGAAGCGATGTTGAAAGACATCGAAGAAACATTCAACACACTCAAAGGATAAACATGAAACTCAACCCGAGCAAGTGTTCCTTTGGAATGAAAGAAGGGAAGTTCTTGGGAGTCATTGTTACTAAAGATGGCTTCAGAGCGAACCCTGAAAAGGTCGAAGCCATTATCAAAATGGAATCACCTACTACCATCAAGTAAGCCCAGACACTGAATGGACGCCTAGTCGCACTTAACCGCTTTTTGTCAAACCATGCGGATAGGTCGTTCCCATTCGTGTCAACATTAAGAAACTGTTTAAAGAAAACGCACTTCCGCTGGACACCAGAAGCGGAAGCAGCTTTTCAGGAAATTCGGTCACGCTTGATCGAACTCCCAACGCTCACAGCACCAGAAGCGGGGGAGGAATTAATCATATATCTTTTTGTCACAGAAAGAGCAACCGGGCAGTCCTGCTAATAGAGCGGAAATGTATCCAGATGCCTATTTACTATGTTAGCCGTGTCCTAACAGACGTAGAAACCAGGTACTCCACCCTGGAAAAATTAGTCTTAGCACTTGTACAAGCTTCACGCAGACTAAGACGATATTTCCAGGGTCACCCAATCACCATTCTCACCAACTTCAAACTCGCAAACGTTCTAGGCAAACCCGAATTATCGGGACGTCTAGCCAAATGGGCAATCGAGTTGGGGGAATATGCGATAAAGTACAAGCCAAGACCAGCTATGAAAGGCCAGGTCCTGGCCGACTTTATTGCAGAAGTCCCCGCTTCGCGGGAGAAAGAGTGCCAGGAGGAGGCTCAACCCTCCCCAGCACAGGACATCAATGATGTCTGGCGACTCTACACTGATGGAGCAGCCAGCAACGAGGGTTCAGGCGCAGGGTTGAAGTTAACCAACCCAGCAGGCCAAGAATACACTTACGCTATTCGACTGGATTTTCCAAGTACGAATAACGAAGCCGAGTATGAAACATTCTTGGCAGGGCTGAGAATTGCGCGTAAAATGGGAGTGAAAAACTTGGAAGCCCACGTGGATTCCATGTTAGTAGCCAACCAGATAAACGGAACGTACACGGCCGTGAACGACATAATGGCCCTGTACCTCGCACAAGTAAAAACCCTTATGCGCGATTTTAATGATTGTAAAGTCATACACGTCAAGCGTAGCGAAAACAAATCTGCGGATGCGTTAAGCAAGCTTGCATCATTAGCATTCACCCATTTGGGAAAGGACATCCGCATTGAACTCCTTGAAGCACCATCAGTCCCGCACAAGGAAATTTGTGTCATCCAAACCGGTACAGAAACGTGGATGACACCAATAATAAATTACCTTGCAACGGGTATACTACCAGAGTCAAAAACACAGGCAAGAAAAATACGTTGTAAAGCATTAAACTATCAACTCATCGATGACATCCTTTACAGACGTAACTTTCTTGGCCCACTCTTAAGATGCATGGACAACCAAGATACTGATTACCTCCTAAGGGAAGTACACGAAGGCATCTGTGGAGTACACGCAGGTCCACGCGCTGTTGTAGCTAAGTTAAACAACGCGGGATACTTTTGGCCGGGGATGCATACGGATGCGCTGGCATACATCAGAAAGTGTAGGTCTTGCCAGCTCTACGCACCCAACACGCATCGCCCGAAGAATGAACTTGTTCCAGTCACCTCTTCATGGCCATTTCAGAAGTGGGCCATCGATGTGACAGGCCCATTTCCTACAGCAGCAGGAAACGTTCAGTTCCTAGTGGTAGCCATCGACTACTTCACCAAGTGGATAGAAGCAAAACCCTTAGCCCAAACAACCGCAAAACATATTAAAAAATTTATTTGGGAATTTATTATTTTTCGTTTTAAACTTCCACAGACTTTGGTGAGTGATAACGGCACCAACTTTGCTGACAAGAAGCTACAAAAGTGGCTAGAAGAACTTCGAATCACCCACAACTTTACCTCAGTGGCACACCCGCAAGGTAACGGTGAGGTGGAAAGAGCAAATAAAAGCATCGTCGAAGGCATAAAGAAAAGACTCCTGGAACACATATCCGGCTGGGTAGACGAAGTTCCACACGTCCTTTGGGCAAACATAACGCTGAAAAAGGCCAGTACGGGAGAAACCCCGTTCAGCCTCACTTATGGCACTGAAGCCATGGTCCCAGTCGAAATTGGTTTGCCCTCACCAAGGGTCTTGATTCAGCCAGAAGACAATGATGCGGAAAGAAGGTTAGACCTTATGCTAACCGAGGAACGCAGAGACTTAGCCGCAGCGCGTGAAGAAAACTACAAGCGACAAATGCAAAAGTACTACAACACGCGGGTAAAACTCTGCAACTTCAATGTAGGAGACTACATATTGCGTAACAACGAGGCTTCAAACCAAGAGCGCCCAGGAAAACTGCACCGGTCTGGGAAGGACCGTACATTATCAAAGAAGTTTTGGGAAAAGGCACGTACCGGCTCGAAAGGCTCGATGGCACTCCTATCCCAAGAACATGGAACGGAGCTCAATTACGCAAATGTTACATGTAGATCAATTCCAAACTTGTAAAGAAAAGGCCTAGAGCCACTTCTAATGGAAATGATTCTCCTTTCACATTGTGTTGATAGCCTTACCTTTATACTTATGAACTTCCCACGCTGATATGCCGGTATTCACCGCATAAATATGGGAAGAAGTAAGACGTTGCGTGTGGAAGGCGGCAAAACCCGCATAAACACAAAACGGTAAAAATTTCTAAGGAAAACCTTCACGCAGGTCGGCTATAGGTGAAGTTTGGTCATCCCAATAAATGAAAGTGACGGTCCTACCCGCACAATCATGATAGAGGAAACTGAACATTGACCTATTGGCAACCGCGCGTCGAAAGGTTAACTTATTCAAAACACTTAGAAAATTTCAAAGGAAAAAATGAGGAAAACTTCCACGCAGGTCAGATATAGGTAAAGTTTAGCCATCCTACTAAGTGAAAGTGACGGTCTTACCCGCACAATCACGAAAGAGAAAGCAAAACTTTAACTTAATATCTGCCACGTTGAAAAGTTAACTTATCTAAGTACTAAAGAAATTGCTAAGTTAAAACAAAATATGAGCGAAATAAACAAGGCAAGGCATTAACAAATAATTTTTATTCCATCAACATTCAAACATTACAAGAATTGCTGGGTACATACCCGCATACAAGACTAGAAGTCTACAAACATAAAAATCTACTCTAATGGTGGAAAGGGATCTAAAGTATCAAGCTTCAGGACCACTCCCACTTGGACCCGCACCATCAGTAGAGTGTGGCGGTTCAAGGAAAGCTTTGAGGATAGCTAGCCCATCATCAGCAGCAGCAATCTCGTTTACCTTCTCCACCACCGGATGCGGGAAGGCGGCATACTGATTCACTGCTTGGTCATACACAGCTTCAGTATCCACATTGTAAAGAGGGAAGTTGGAAGGCGGAATGCCTTGTTCAACAAACCCTAGACCAAGCAGGAAGCCAGCCTTTTCCCCGTCCTTATGAGAAGCGTTGAGGGCTGCGCTCATCGCATCGTCATATGATGTGTTCGTGAACACCCGATGCACAACCTAAAAAACAGAAGTATATCAAAAACTCTTCTAAGGAAAAGCGTAAATAAATTGTGAAACTGCGCATACCTGAGACAACGCTTCTCGGAGAAGCCATTCCTTTGTAACCAGAGCCTCCTGGAGGGCAGCTTGAGCTTCATTACGGGCGCGTTCGGCTTCGTTCTTTGAAAGGTTGGCAAGCAACACATCTTTGGCTGCAGCCTCTTCGACGCCCTTTAGCTTACGCTCAGTGTGGTCAAGCACCCCCCTCTGGTCCAAGATCTCTTGGAGCTTCTTGGCATCTTCCATGGCCAAGGCATCATGAGCCTGCTGGAGCCTCTTTAATTTGGCTTTAAGTTCCTCATTCTCGATGCGTAGAGGCTCAGCAGCAGCTTCAGCCTTGGTGGCCCTCTCGGTTGCGTTCCGTGCAGTTTCCTTAGCCAACCGAAGCTGTTCATTAACTTCTTGGGCGGCCTTGGAACAGGCCTCGAGACGAGCCTGAACTTCAACCTCAAGGGCCTTGAAGGCCTTCTCCTTCTCCGCAGCAACGGCGGAGAGCCTCCTGTTCTCTTCCCGGACAGCCCGCGCCTGAGCTGCTTCTTGGATACGAGCTGCTTTTAACTTGTCGTTTTCACGACAAAGCAGCTCGACGCGCTGCTGCATCCGAGCTACGAGAAAGCGGAGCTCATTTGTCAACCTACCCTCCTGGTAGCTTGACATTGCTTCCCCCAGCGCCCCACTTGGGGCGGCGTGGCGCGCCCACTCGACGCATTCCACAGGCGTCCGAAGGGTTGTTCCTCGGCGGATGTTCCATCGTGGAACATACACTTCATTGGAATCCGACATTGCAAAAGCAAAAAGCAGTTAGGAAAAGATGATAAAAAAAATATATATAAAATAAAATAATAAAAGGCCAAAATAACCCTACGCACCTGTAGGGTCGACGACAGGCCTGTAGCTGCCAAACCCATCACCCGAACCTAACGGATATCCATCCAAGAGGCAGATGGGAAGGAGGCAAAGATTGGCTTGACGCCCCAACCCCGGACATACCTGAAGGACCGGCCGTAGTCGCCGGCGCCGGAGGAGGCATGAAGGAGGCCGCCGTGGTAGAAACCAACGGAGGTGAACTCACCACCGCGGCCGCGGCTGTGGAAGAATCCACATAAACACTCACCGCCGGCTCAGTGAAGGAATCAGTGAATATGGCACTGACAGCCGGCGGAGACGTCGTCACAGTTGGAACAGTTGGCTCAACCGGGTGAGCAACTGAACCAACAACTGAAGCAGGCGCAGTCGCCTGGGTCATCGCCTCAGGTAGGTTGACCAAACCTACCGTCATGGGTCCGGAGGTGCTCCTCCCCGCTCCACCCTGGAATGCGGTAACATCCACGCCTGCACGAAGATATATAAGTATAATAGCGGAAAGATATGAAGTTAAAAGTTATGTACACTTACGGGTCCTTTTGAGCTTGAAGGTGCGAACAGGCGGGGAAGAACCCGATGGAGCCGGCCTCTTCGTACCGGTCACCGTCGTCGTCCTGGGCTTCTCGGAGGTGACAACCTCCGGAGCAGTGGTCTCAATACCACCCGGGTTCCCCGCCGCCTCTTCACTCTCGGTCTCCGACTCTGACCGGTTCACCTGGTCGGCGGTGGAACCTACCTTCGCCTTGCCCTTCCCGCCAGCAGCTTTCTTCTTCCGCGCAAGGAAATGACCATTTGCGGATTCCTCATCAGAAGATGACAAGATTAGAGGAATTCCGGCAGAGGTTTCAGCATTCAGAGGACGAGGGTTAAATAGTCTTTTACCTGGCCGCGTGGCGCTCAGTATTTCGTGGCCTGGCGGGTAGGCCTCCACAAACCGATCCGCAGTCTGCGCAAGGATGGGCAACTCGTTCTCGTCAAGAGCGTGAGTACCCAACCGAGCGGGACCGTCGGCTTCCCGCGGATGCAGGAGGGACTGCAAGTCATTTCCCTCTGAAATAAAAAGAAAAACAGTTAGAAAAAACCTTAAATCAAGAAAGAAGACGGAGCATACCGTAAGGGATAAAGTTCAAACCGTATTCAAGTACGATGGGAATCTGTGGCGCATCCGCCCCAGCATCCTTCCACACCCTGCTCATACCGAGCATCACCATCCCGGACTCCGGAAAGCGGTAAACCGGAGTCTGGATCCGGGAAATCTTGGAGAACCATTCCGCCTCCTGGTAGTTGGAGGCGTTAAGGCTGGGGAGAGCTCTCCCGTTCTTAAATGTCATCGCTATAGGGACGACACGGGCAGAGATGTAAAAGAACTCCCGCTTCCAAGACCGAAGACTGCGCTCGGTAGCGCAGATCTTCAAACCCTTGATCCGGGTGACCAAGGTGTACCAGCCTTGGATGCACCTCCAGGAGTAGAAGGTCATCAGGCGGTCGACGTGGGGATCCACGCCAAGAATGAGGCACACCCACTCAAAATGGCGGATCTTGGCGATCGCTATTGGGTGTACCTCCGTCAGGTGCACACCATGTCTATCCAGAACACGGTATACAAACTTCGTCAATGGGAACCTAAGATTCCCATAGACGGTGAAGGCGGCATATACCCCTATTTTGCCCTTGGGGGCATCGTACACCGTCTGGTGTGGCTCCGGAAACTCAGGCTCGAATGGCTCGAGCATGAACTTCCGGACGATGTACCGGTAAAGCTCGATGGAAAGAGCACACTGGCATTCGCCAGCGGTGCTCTTATCGTCCTTATCGGACGTAGACGTCGGGTTCTCGACATACAAGTCAGACTCCTCGACGGTAGCTTCAAGATCATGAGTAGACGACATGTTTTGGAGGTAAAGAACGATTTCAGGAGAATGCTCGACAAAAAGTATTCGCCGGAAATCGCTTAGAAGGAGAAGAGAGAAGTGAAAGTGTGGATTACCAAGGACCCTTTCCCCCTTTATATACTCATCGCAATGAATGCGATGAATTTAATGCGGAAGAGAGAGAAAAGAGCTGGTGCAATGAAACTATGACACGTGGAAAAAGCAAGCTGGCAACAGCTGTTGACGGGACGCGCGCCGTAAAATCCGCACCCACGCGCCCAAAAAATCGCGCCCACGCGCCTGAAAAAGCGTTTGGAGTGACCATGTACTGTCACGTCGCCATAACTTCCTGCACGTCCTGACACTGTCAGAAGAAACCGTCGGACGACGTTTCAACAGTTTGGACTGTTCTTATCCTTTCACCAACTCTTCGAATTTCAAAAAGATTCAAAAGTAAGCGGGACTACACCCCTTACCTTGGCAACCAAGTAACTATAAGACAGGTGCGAGTACAGTGTCAAGGCAAAACCCTTCACATACTTAGCACCCGCAGGGAATGGACGTCAAGAAAACCTTGGAAGTAAGATAACTATAAGACGAGTGCGGGTAAAGTGTCAAGGCGAAACCCTTCACATACTTAGCACTCGCAGGGAATTGAAACCAAGAAAGGATCTTCTGGGCCATACTTGCGGAAAGGGAAATAACATCCCCGCATAGCGGGAACATTGAGAACTAGATTGTTTGAAGCTCCAGGATGGAATTTGTTCTTTTAACATAATTGATCACTATGTTTAAAACTACCAAAACCTCGTGGAGAATCTACAAGTGAAACTCAACGCTCCTGACTTGCGAGGAGGTTACACACCTACCCGCATCAGACCCAAAGATCAAGCAGAAAAGTCGGGAATTTCTGCGTGACATTAGGAAAACCGCGGGAAGAATCCCCACGGAAAACCTTAAATATACAAAAACCCTTTTCAAAACCTCTTGCTCAAGTCCAAAAGTTCACCTCACTTATTAACAATTCATAAGAAGAACATTGGACTGGGGGGACTTGAAGAGGTAGGTCCCAGCAGAGCCCAGTTGGACCCGCATGACTCACCTTGAAGAGGGACGTCTGCGCAAGGACCAACTGGTTCCGCAGGACCCACCATGCTCAGAGATGAAGACCTTACGCGCAGTACGCCAGCTGTTCCCGCAGGAAAAGCCTCCCAATAGTGAAGTACCCCGCCTGTCCTCGCAGTTGCGGATACAAGCCATCAGGGAAGGCTACCCGCACTAATAGCAGGGCTACACGCACAAGGCACTCAATAATTCAGTGTCACCTTAAGGAATGAGCAAAGCGGGAATACTCTCGCCCAAATGAGCCAGTCCGTATGCTTCTGGAAGATCTTTTGTACTATACCTGCCAAGGTATGGACAAAATAGACAAGATCTGACCAAAGCAGCCCATGAACCAATCACAGGGTGACAGCTCACCGACAAACAGTACGAGGAGCATGCTCTAGTACTGTTTGTCACTATTAGCCGCTGCCTACTCACCAACCCTTGTCGTGGCACGCACATAGCCTGCAGTTGGTGGAAAAGGAATAGTACACAGCCGGCCTGGTCACTATCAGCCGCTGCCTACCCACCAACCAGCATGGCACGTGCGTAGCCCGTAGTTGGTAGAACAGGAATATTATACAGCTGGCTGTACCTGCTTGGAAACCTACCTTCGGCTATAAATACTCCAACACCTTGGAACGGTATGATCATCTTGTATTTTACCTTCACTAGCTATTTCTCTCAATATACACTTATATTCAGAGCAATCTAGTCTGATTCTCACGCCGGAGGGTGGTCACAAGGAGGAACCCCCCCCCCTTCTCAGTGACGAGCTCACGGTGTCTGTTTTGCTGGTCATCTGAAGAACATCTTTCTTTGCCGGACCTAACCCTCGTGGGAAACATCTACTTGACTCTAAGATTATCCGTAATCTGCCGGGGTCACTTAGTGTTTCTTCAGTTATGGACAAGTGCGGGTCGAGTTTGTGGGATGTTTGGAACTCTAGCAACCAGGCAAACCAAACACAGCCCATCTCATCAAATCAAAATCCCATTTTTATCAATCTTTAATCATAATCTTGGCATACCCACATCACCATTTAATCAAAGGTACAATCTTTATCACTTTTCTTCAATCTTGTTCTTGAATAATAAAATCACTCACAATTCTGCATTATTGATATTTTTTAATATTTTTTTATGGGTGATTGTTACCGATTAGGTGGATGTTGATTTTGATTGTAAAGTTAGACCATTTGGGTGTGTTTAAAAAATATTTTATAAAGCAAGTTTTTTTTTTGATGAAATTAAGTTTGAATAAGTTAATATGCAATTGGGGTTTTATGTGAAAATTGAGGTGTTTGCATATTGATATCAGTTCTTGCTTGTGTAAAAATTGTTGCTTTAAGTTTTTGATACATGTTTAATAATAATATAATAATAATAATAATAATCAGTTTTTATATTCCAATCCAGGAATGATTATTTTGACATTAGATGATTAGAAAAGCATAATAGTCAGATTATGCAGACACTAAAGACTGATAACAGTGCACTTCAATATATTACAACAATTAGTGTAAATGCACCCCTAAGCTTTGGTTCAATGCCTTTAATTTTCAAGATTTTCATTTCATGTTATATGACAAAAATGGAAAGTTGAGATAAAATGATAAATGTTGTAATTGGGTAAATATGTTTAATTGATTTGACCAGTTTTCTTATATAAAATAGAGGTGTTTGTAGATTTATATTAGCTCTAGTTTGTATGAATATGTTTTAATGATTTTATCAGTTTTCGTATATTAATCCAGGAATGATTATTTTGATCCTAGATAAGGAAATGATAAAAATTAGTTGATCTAGACGCTAAAGACTGATAATAATGCGCTTAAAATATCGTATACGATGAAACTTTATTAATTTGCCAATTATTAGTTACATAACTTATGTGTGCAATTATTTGTTTTTTTATTTTTGGCTATTTTTTAATTATAAAACTGATCATTTTTGTGTTGTGACACAGATATAGATGTCAAGCTCTAAAACTCGTATGCAACAATGACGAAGACGACATTACTACTCAGCACGCTTCCTCTGCTTTGGAATCCGACTATAAAGGCGACCACCCGCATTCCTCCGGCAGTTGGAACACCGCAAGCGAGTCCCCAAATTTATTATTCGGTTATGGCAACAATTTTCCATTGTTTACAATGGATTATAACTTGAGCTTCCATGGCATGGTGAGGCTTCTGTGGCCATTGGCGAGAATAGATTCGGCCCGCTAAACGGGTCGGGCTAAGTATGAGTTTTATAGATTGAAAGGGAGCATGAGTGAACATGGTGGGGTTAGACACCACTCGAAGCTTTTTTGGAATGAAGGTTTGTTTTAATGATTGTTTGGAAATGTACAGAAGCGGAAAGTCGGGTCGAGTTTTTCTTGGTAAGTTAGAATCGAGCCGGATTTGTGAATGAATAGATGTCCCTTATAAAAGGGACCAATGTTGCATATGATTGTTATGGATTTTTGATATTTTGGTCAAAGTCGGTCTTATTGCTCAAGAGACTGATTTTATTGACTGTAATGTCGTTGTGTTTGTCGTTAGACCAAATATAAACGAAACAGAGGTTAAATTTAATAAAGGTTGGTTTAGTCTATCATTGAACCAGTTAGCTATGATTGTGCGTGTTAAGAGATGGGCTTTGTAAACAGGCTTGTGTTTAGTCGTTCTAAACAGGCCATTCTAAAAACTATCAATTTGGTTGATGACATTTTTGAAACAAACCTGAAAATTATGTCTCATACATCATGAACCCGAAAAATGGATTTTATTTATTTATTTTATATTAATACTTTACAATTCTAAATTTATATATTATTTTTGTATTTGTTCAACAGTTGTGTTTAATATATGACCACTTGTTTTTAAATTTATATATTTGTATTTTTTAAGAAAATAAATATTTCTTTTATATAAAGAGAACAGAGATTAACAATTCTTTGACTTATCCAATCAAACCTGTTTAAACCAATTTCAAATTAAAAAAGTAAAGTTGACTCTGGAGTCAGAACTCATAAAGTTTGTTGACTTAAAACTTTTGGCACGATTTTGAATTTTGTTTCGTAAGATAGAAGACATAATTGTTGACCACATAAGGTATTTTTAGGGAGCACTATTGTATCAAGAAATCAGAAACTCTGATCTTTTATTATGTTCAACTAGATACACATGTGAAGGAGTCCTTAATGTTAAATAAAACTTCACACATGTATTTTCCAATGTTGACCGTTTATCACACCATACAAAACTTGGACCATTGTATCAATGGTTCATACTTTGTAGATTCATACTTTGTAAGTTTATGGAAAGTCCTACATTAACAATTGTAGTACTATGGAAAGGGTATTGTTGGGTTCGTGTCAAGTTGAGTCAAATCGGGTTAGTAGCATAATGAGTACATGTCGATTTTTTAAATTGTCATTTAGGGTCGGCTCACACAAGTTTTATAAAATCGGGTTGTTCTTCAATAGGAACAATTATATTTAGTTCAAAACGGAATATGAACTCAGGTGGTAGACGTTTTACAATTTAAAGGTATCACTGTGACATGGTTTATTGGTTCGTAACTTCGTATTCCCAAGTTGTACCCGAATTGTTCGTATTACCAAGTGATGTCTAAAGGCCAAATGACCTTTGCGAAGCGGTACCATAACCAACCGACGGCGCAACGCGCGGGCACTACTACTAGTATGTGTGTGTATATATATTAATGATAGAAAACCTTAAAAATAAATTTAAAAAATACTTAAACAGCGGGCCTGGGGAGGCTCGAACCCGCGCCCCAGGCCGGTTTAGGCGTTTCTCAAATGTACTAGACCACTAGACCAGCTTGGTTTGTTGTTAAGAATGTGAAGACAGATTAATAAATAGACAAAGGAATGTTCTTCCCAAAAATCAAATAAACCCTAGAATGTTAAATCAGATAAATAGTTCATATTTGTTAAAATTGATTTGGGGCTATCGTTACTTGATTAAAGATGAACCGAAAGCATATAATAATTACCGGGAAATAAGTTGGATTAAGGGAGAACGGCGGCTAGGGTTTGGAGTTCTGAACTCGATCACGAACTGGTCTAGATAGCTGGATCTGCTGCATTAATTTAGGGTTTAAGGTCGGAATATTGTAAGGATTGTGTGGTGACGTTTAATTGAATTTTACTCGTCTATTTATAGGGTAATCGAGTCTAGTAAGCCGCAGTTTAACTTTAAACGAATTAGTTGTCAAATCTTTGTCATTTACCATGTTTAAAGAGTCGGTGGATGTGTATTTTGGTTAACAATTGATTTAGAAAGATCAATTTCGTGATTAGACCGAAGATTGAAAGGAAGAAGGAAAAAAAAAGGTTTTTAATTTATTTGCATCTTGGTCCCTAAACAATGGGGTTAGGTGTGTAATTGGGTAAAAATTTAGTTAGGGAGTGTTTTTGTAATAACTGATAGATGTTAACAATCTAAAAACAAATAATAAAAAGTTTAAACGAGTGTGAGATCTTTTATTGATAAAATACCCGATTCCAAAACGGGTCGGGTTTCGAGTTTGAAAAAAATAACGAATGTTACATATCTATTCTAAACACCCCCTATAAATAAAACTCCCTAGCACCCTCAAAATTCATTCAAAATCTGCATATTTCAAAGCCCCAAGGTTGCAAAGTCGTGATCCATATCCTCTCAAAGATTCACAAGTTTTTTCCTTCCAAGTAAGTTTGATTTTCGTTTAATGTTTTGTTCTTTTATCCTGCAGAAAAACATTTTATTTCAATGCTTAGATCTCGGTCATAATATATCTAAATCATGAATTTCAAAATCCTAAGTTGGTTCTTTATGTGTCTAGTATCTCTGTAATTTTTGGTGTAAAATTTTATAAAATTTAAAAATGTTTTTACTGTTTTCCTTAAACAAAGGGTCTTGCTGAAAATCCCGACAGATAATTTTGTTCTCAAAAAGAATGTCATAACTCATTATACAAATGGAATCGCCTTAATTCGTTAAAGTATCGATACATTTAAATCTTATATAAAAAATATAAGTTAAATAACTCATACGGTTAATACATATAAAATTTTCGTAATCTAACTCAAAGGTTTACTATTTTTAAAAATTCGTGTCTTGAATAGCAAGCAACCTATTTTTTCTGGAAAAGATAATCTAAAACCTTAAACCATAAAGTTATCACATGAAACCACAAAATTCAATAGTACTTCCAAACAAACACCACATCTATAGATATTCACCAAGGGTTCTGCCACCAAGGCTAAGGAAAAACCAAGTGGTGTGCCCAGGCGTGAATGGACTCACTTACCTTTTCCTAGGAACCTGAGCTCGGAGATTCTATGTCATCGAAATAAAGTAACATCCTAACAACTTTCTTGATCATTAGGGCTCTAAACCAAAGTGTTACAAGTCTCAATTCATCAACAAAGGTGAGTTCATAGCCCCCTTTACATGCTTTTAAACGCTATACTTTATGGTGGAAAGCATGCAATTTATTTATTTTATGTATTATAAATGCTATTTGATTCAAGCTTTATTCATGTACCATTCGCTAATTTACAAACCTGAAAACCCAACTCATTTTGAATTTTTGGTTTTGTTTATAAATATATATATATTAAGTTTCGTTTCATGTATTTCGTGTGACGTTCATCAATTTTTATTTGTATTTGAATTTATATTCGTTAAACCGACTTGTTTGGCCATTTCATTGTATTCGTGTTTAATGTTCATCGTTAATATAATATTCATGAGGATTTAAGTTATTGTTCGTTCGCTTTCTTATTCATTTTGATTGATTATCAAAACTCTGAGATTTAGAATATTATTAAATTTAATCGATTCACAAACTATCCGGGCATAATACGAAAATATCCAAGTATATTATAACTTTTATTTCAATTCTTATACATCTCAAAGTTCTGGGTTCAAATTGTAATTTCATTTTAAATTCTATCTTTAATCAATATGAAACATGAAGGGCCTTTGTGTAAATATGATTCAAATTATATTATTATAATACAAAATAATACCCAGCCCCCTAAACCCTTCCCGTCCATCCCGTCTTTCCGCCCAGTACCGCCGGCGGCGAGCCCGCCGGCACCAGCCAACCCTTATAACACCATTAAAACGCACTTTTTAACTCAATTAAAAGCATGTAACAGTCATAGACCATAACATAAAACTTATAATCATCGTTATTAACTTGTTATAACTTAAAATAATGGACAATTTATTTCATTAACGGCCGAAATCGCCGGAAAAGTTTCAAAAACGCAATTACAAATAATTAAACACCCTACGTTCAATTAATCCTATATATATGACCAAACCATCCAACTAAACTCGTCCCAATCATCTTTCACCTAAAATACTCTTTATATCCAGTAATTTAATCATTAAAGTTCGTCTCTGGCCAACCCTGGTTCACCGTCATTCCTTAACCTTTTCGGGTAATTTTTATATGGTTTCTAATCGTTTTTAGCCGATTAACAAAACCCTAACATAATTTTGGCAAACATGGACCAAAATGATGGAATTGAAATCTTAGGGTTTATACATAGTTTTTTTCTGTTAGTTTAAAAACAATCAAGTTGGTTTAATTGGTTAACTCACTTAGTTGTGGTCAATGAGAACTGGGTTATGTCACTTCTCAACCTTTTATTTTTAATCACTTTTCTTTTATTAAACTAAATTAATTTGTTAAAAAGTATTAAAAATCAAATAAAATCTTTTTAAATTAAATAAAGTTAAATATAAACTAAATTTTATCATTATCATTCAAAAACATTTTTTTTTCATATTCCTTAAGTTCCATAAAACCCGATAATATTATATTATTGGTTTTGTTATATCTTTATAATTCGCTAACGTAATCATATTCTAAATAAAAATTATGCCAATAAAATCCGTGCTTCGTAAACATTAATATTCTCCTTTTAGTAATAAACTCCTAATTAAGATAATATCAAAATAATAATAAAATCATTAAAATTCCGTAAAGCTTAAAAAATAATATTATAATACAAAATGCCTTAAAATAATAAAATTCATATAATAAAACAATACCAAATTTCCTAAAACCAAACTATTTAACTTTTATAATCCGGTTAGTTAATTTTTTTTTTATTTTTAATTATAGTTCGTGAAGTTCGATCACTTAGGTTTCGTTAATGCGCTTTCGGTTTTTATTTCAAGTTATTCATCAATTTCAAGGTGAGTTTCTCACACCCCTTTTTAACGCATTTACATATTTTGGGGTAGCATATATATCCTATCTATTCAACGGTTTATCGAGTCATTTACAAAACTACAATTCATATCATGGACTTGAGTGTTTACTTGATTACTTACTCAAAACTTACTTGCACGTGGTATCCTCAATAATTATGATCATATGCCCCCTTTGCACTCAGGGCTATTTTGTTATGAGTGGAAAAGGGCCTCATTATCCGAGTACGGTTGGTTGTTACTAACTGGAAAGGACCTTAGTTGCACGATTATCCGAGTACGTTGGTTGTTACCAACTGAAAAGGACATTACTTGCTCGATTTACACATGTTTCATAAAATTGTATGGTTTTCATATTATATTATACAACAACTTGTGTGAGCTCATCAACTATTTGTTTAGTTGACTCTATTTTATATATATATGCTACAGGTACCGTTAGTAGAGGATGAAACTCGGAGAAGACATTAGTACTTAGAATATTTTAAACAAATAGACAAACTGTTTAGTTGTTTTTATTTTTCTTATAATTCTTTGTTTTCAAACTTTTGTATTTGATGTTGAAATTAGTTAATGATAATATTGTCACCTAATAGTGTCACATGTGTTTTAAGCAATCTGTACGTCATACTCAGGTGTTTTCGCTTAAGTTGGGGTGCTACAATTCATAATATGCATTATGTGTGATTATTGGAAGTGTATACTTAATCGCATATGCAACCATTAACTTGTTCAGCCCGTGGTAGTATGATGATAGATCTATTGGCCCGACCCGCTCACACAGGCCTCAGGTAGAGGCCTGTGTTTTCAGATTCCGACGATCATTAAACGTTAAACATAATAGTCTAATCGTGGATTAGACGACTCGCTAAACGTGTCATAGGTTTGGTTGTGATCACAAAGTATACAAGTAACTTAACACATTTGGAATGGTTTCAACTTAAAACTTATTTTATTAAAACGTATGTTCTCACAAACTATTTTTTAGTTGACACTCTCGTATGTTTTTCAGGTATTATAAATTTGTTTGTTGAAGATTACTTGGTGCAAGATATATGATTGCATGATTGGACGTAGCTTACTATAAAACAAATTATTTTATTGTATCTCTGTATTGCTTGATATTGAATTAAATAACTACTGTAACACGTAGTATTAGAGGCGTACAAAAAAACCAGTTTTAGGCAAATCGAATCGAACCGGTTTGGGTTTAAAACCGGTTTCACCAAAACCGGTTCCCAAACCGACCCAAACCGCCAGTTTCAGGATCGGTTCCCCTTAAGATTTACCAAACCGGTTTTAAAACCGAACCGCTTTGAGAAAAACCGGTTTAAAACCAGCTAAAACCGGTTTATAAACCGAACCGAACCGACGTGACCAAGCCGGCCTTTCTTGTGTCTAAACCGGTATATAAACCGAACCGGTTTGAGTCAAACCAGTTTTGACCAACCGTTGACGAAATCGGTTCGGTTTATAAACCGGTTCGGTTTGGGTTTAAAACCGGTTTTGCACACCTCTATGTAGTATCATGTGTTATTAACAATCACTGTCTCGCCTTGACGTATTCCGCTTTCCGTTAGGGTGTGACAAGAATCTTGAAGAAGCCTACTGATAAACGTTTCTTGTGAATGAAATGGTGCCAATGTCATGTCCTACTACATTAACAAACAATCATTAAATCCTTGAAAGATTTCCTTTTTTTTTCTCAAATAATTATGTTTGGACTTATTATGTGGAAATCTTCCCTTTAAAACTCATGCTTGCATTACAAGAATCTTTTATCATTTGATGGAACCACCATCCATGCTTTGGACCCCAAATTTTTATGAATATTTGCTTACATTCAATTCTCTGATCTTGGCTTTTGATTTTGATGGATTTGGGCTGTGACAATGACACCCAAGTTTATCGGTATTTCACATCAATCGTTTTCCAATTTAATAGAATAAAGTTGACTAAAATTTATTTTTTTACATATAAGGTAATAAAATAAATCTTGTTAAAAGTCTTATTGGTCTTTCTTTTTTTTAAAGGATATTTTTTTCTTATATAAATATTTGTTTTATTTTTTTGAGAGTGCTTTTATACAGTTTTTAGAAATAACTTGCATATTTTCAAAATAAATTTCATATTATTTTTAATAAATAAAAGATAGTGTATTTACGTAATATACAACACAAATTTTATGAATTAAGAATAAAATATCTAATGTTACATTGTTATGCAATAATTAGTATTTTTAGCATAAAAATAGTGTTTATATATAAAAAGGTAGGTTTAATAGGAAAAGAAAAGTCACTAATGTGATAGTTTGTATAACACAAAGTAGTTTTTGTATTCAAAAAGGTGAAAACATTAATTAAATAACAAAACATTAAAAAATAGTTTAATAATAAAAAAAAAAATTATCCATCCAATGTTTTGTGAACATATTATCCCATATTTGTTTGTGTTAGCTTTGATGATTATAAGATTTAAAGGGGGGTTATGAAAGTTTTTTTATGGTTTTTTTCAATATGGTACTTAAGCGAATAATTAAAAGGTAAATTTATAAAGAAAAATTAGATTTAAATAATTTCATTTATCGAGTATTGGTAAAGAAAAACAATCTCAACTAAAAAAATATTTGTTGACGGTCCCACTTGAACATATTATTTCATCTTTATTTTGTGCTATTTTGGATGATTATAAGATGAAGGGAGTGTATGAAAGTTTTTCTGTATGGTTTTCTTAAAGGATACTCAAGCAATTAATTAAAAGGTAAATTTATAAACGAAAATTGGATCTAAATAATCTCAACTATTGAATAACAGAATTATAATGTCGTTAGTCGTCGGAAAAAAGTTTTTGGCCGAAAAAAAATCCCATTTGGCCAGAAAACTTGACACTTTTGTCCTGGACCTCTTCGTAACGTTATATCTAGACATTTAGGAAGTCTTTTATAGTAAAACGCCCCTTTATTAAGATCGTCAGAACCTTGGAACCACGGTCGTAGTTAGTTGGTGGTGCTCAAGTGGTGGTTGCTTGGTGGTGGTGGGTGTCAGCGGTGGTGGTGGTGGTATTCTAGTGATGGTGGTCAACGATGGTGTTAAGTGTTGGTGGTTGGTTGGAGGTGAGTAAGTTGGTGGTGGTTGTCGGCAGCGGTTGTGGTGGTGTTCAAGCGATGGTTATCGGCGACGGTGGTGGTGTTCGGGTAGTGGTGGTAGTGGTCAACGGTGGTGTTCAAATGCTGGTGGTGTTTAGGTTGAATTTTCCAACAAAAAAGGTTGAGTTTTTCAGCTAAAAACATTTTTTAGGCGACTAACGGTGTTAGAATTCTGTTAGTCAGAGTCTGTTAATGAAAAATATGTTGAAGGATAGAACCGTCAGCAAACATTTCGTTAGATGAGATTGTTATTTGTCAATAGTCAAGAGTTAAAGAGATTATTTAGATCATATTTTCCATATATAAAAGTAATAAAGGCTAAACTCCATATATATTTCCTGAATGACTGATATTTTTGTTTTTTTATATTTAATATCAAGAAGTAGCGACTATACTAAGATTTTTACCCACTAGCAAGGCTTAATAGTTGATAATATGAGAACGTTTCTGGCCTTTGTTGCACACTAACGTTTGGAAAGATTATTTTGTATGTGTGTATATATATTAGGTTACGTATCCGTGTAGAATAAGGACTAAAATAAATAAATTTATTTAAATAATTACACAATGTGCGACATAAAAAAATATGTTCAACATATATAAAAATATAATATATGGTAGAATGATGATGTGGCCTATTCTACACGGGTAATGTCTAGAGCGATGGGGAGTTAGACAGTGATGTGGCCCATCGACTTCAAGTAGGATGGTGTAGGTGGAGAGCAGCCACATGTGTATTACGCGACAGAAGATTCCCAACTAAACTAAAGGAAAGTTCTATAGGGTCGCAGTTAGACCTGCAATGTTATATGGAACAGATTGTTGGGCCATCAAAAAGGCACAAGCACGAAAGATGGAGGTAGCAGAGATGAGAATGCTACGCTGGATGTGTGGGCACACAAGGTTAGACCGAATAAGAAACGGTGTGTTTTGGGAGAGATTAGAGGTAGCTAACATATCAGACAAAATAAGAGAGTGGACATTGAGATGGTTTGAATATGTGAAGAAAAAGCAAACAACGAATCCCGTTAGATTCGTAGAAAACATTACTATAGAGGGGTGAAGGGGTAGAGGTCGACCTAAATTGACTTGGGATGAGAGGCTTATGCATGATTTGCTAGAACTAAACCTCTCCGAGGACATGGTTGATGATAAGAATTCTTGAAGACGTAGAATTAAAGTTAATGATTTTTAGGGAGAAAGTAATACCATAGGGACTTCTCTTTACCTTATTTTTGGTCACACGTCACTATGTAGTTTCCTTTTTGCATGCTTTGCTTATTATTAGTAGGGCTGTCATAACATGTCGGACACGACACGATAAGACACGACACGATAAAACACGATGACCTGTTGTGCTAAACACGAACACGACACGATAACTAATCGTGTCATTTTTTCCAAACACGAACACGAACTTGTTTAATAGCATGTTAACCTGTTAAGACCTGTAAAGGAACCTGTTTAAAGACACAATGTATAATACATGTGTAACGAAACCAAAATTTTCAAAAACGAGTATAAAGTCTTAATTAATAGATAATCCATAACATATATGAAACAAAAAACCACAAATCCATTACATACAAGAAACAAAAGATGCACATACATAACATACTTGAAACGAAAAACCATAGATGCAAATCATAACATCCATAAAAAGTATATTATCGGGTTCTGACGGGCATTGGTGAAATATCGTTTGTAAGTATGACTTTAGATTTAAGACTTTAAGAGTGTATATATATTTATTTTTTTAAAATAAAAATCTACACAGGTTACTAACAGGTTAACAGGTCCTTAACCTGTTAGAACACGAATTTAAACATGTCTTAAACAGGTTGACCCGTTTAAGACACGAAACCTGTTAAGTTCAAACCCAAACCTTTTAAAACCCGTGTCGTGTCGTGTTAACAGGTCCGTGTCATAAATTGACAGCCCTACTTATTAGTATTCCAATATATTTATGGAGGAGGGTTCAAATGAGAACCACTCATTAACATAAAAACTATGAGAACTCCCATTGACCAATCACAAAATTTTCTTTTTTACATTTTTATTTTTCCTATGAGGGTGTTTTAGTAATTTGATTTAACTATATTTTTGGTATTTTATTCCATTCAAATCTAATTCCTAATTTCTCTCATCAGTTGACATTTTTTTTCCATTTAATTTGATTATTTTTACGACACATTGATCAATTCTTTAATTTCAAATTTGTTATTGAACTCACTGTCGCTCAAACGTATGATTTTTTTAGTTTTTTACTATGTTTCTGAAGAAGTACTAATTTACATATATATGTATCTAATCTATTAGGTAAACATGTAATTATAAGGAAAACTGATTATCATTTATACAAAAATACCCAATACCTTTATTTTAAGGGTTAATTTTAATTAGCACATATACGTACAATACTGGATATTTGCATACACAATCCAAACACATCGCAAACATAAATTACTGATTTAAATACTTAAACCAAACTTTTTGAACATCAATTGAAGTCAAACCAAAATCAAGAAATACTGCACAAAACAAAAGTTGCTACCTAAAATCGAAATCATAACAGAAAGATATGATGTTTTTGTTCAACTTTCGTTTCAACACCTGGATGATTCTTTAAATAAATTTCTCCCGGTAGATATTTGCATAACCTTCTACTGGTGGTATTTGTGTTGTCTCTCTTTTACAAAAGATAAATTTTGGCTTTCGTACTCCTCTCATTTGTTGGAAACACATTGTCCGGGTACATTTCATAATCACCCAAGAACATCTCCTCACATTTCACACCCTGCATTCAAACCATTTCATTAAATAATCAACTTAAGCTACAGTTTTCTAATATAACAGTTGTGAGATCTACAGTTGTCATATGTCGCTACGTTTTTAGTATTTTCCTTTCCCTTTCTCAGACCTTGACTCCTCTACGCATATGTTAGTACTAAAAATATAATAATAATATATACATATATGTATCCTGGACCATAAAAAGAAATATAATTGGATACATTTATGTACTTGTTAATCAACAACACAGTCAACTTATCAAAACAATATAAAAAACATACTTGCTATTTCTTTAATGCCATCTTCTCTACCATCTCTCCCCGTTGAAGCCATGCATCCAAATGATTCAAAGATACATAAAATGAGGTGTAACAAATACATATGTGTAATCTGTGTTAAGAATGTTGTTATGCTATTAATCCATATACAATGGCGTAAAAACAGAAGTAAGTTAGGTTAACTCATGTTCATTAAACAAATTACTAGCCCAATATGTAATTAACCTCCACGTCACATATAGCATGGTAGCACTACAAACTACTCTTTTGTCTACGAACCAACTACAAAACAAATTGCTAGTACAATAATTAAGCAAAACAAATTGCTAGTACAGTAAGCAAAACAAACTAGTAGCACATACCAACTCCATAATCAGGCACACACATTTAAGCAACGTCTATGTCAAATACACATATAATTTTATTTAAATCAACAGACAAGGGTCAATATATAACAAGATATCCAACTGTTATATATAATCCACATCCAAAGTATATAAAAGCTCGTAATATATTTAACACATACAATCTATATCAATGAAAATCTGATCATTCAAACAAACGTAGCACATACTCTCGTGGAATCCATCACCAAATACACATATGTACTCATCTAATCCAGTCACAATCTAATAGTATTACCCAAAATTACATACGTGTAATCAACACACTATCTTAAAAAACAAAATACATAAAAAAAAGCACATATTTACTCATCTAATCCCAATCACAATCTAAAGTATTACCCAAAATTACATATATGTTATAACACGCTATCTTAAAAAACATTAAAAAAAACATATGCACTCATCTAATCCAATCACAATCTAAAAATTAAAAAAAAAAACAAAACAAAACAAAACATGTATACTCACAATATCCAATACACCCCAACGAATATCAAATATTAATTGTGTGAAACTATATATTATATATATAATCTGTGACTTATTTTCAAACATCAAACAAAAGTTTTGTTTACCTCTTCCCCAATCGAACAACCCTAAACTAATACATTAAAACAATTCTTTTCTAACCTGATTTTAGATGAATCTCAAAAACCCATAACGTCGGGAACTCGGATTATTATATTCACCATCAACGCTCCTTCATTATTACGCGATTAGGGTTTGCACACTTTGTGTGTCAATCGCGAGTAAAGTAGAAGAAATAGGATCGATGTGGAAGATGCTAATTAAGAGATTTACGGGATATAATTTTTGATAATGAATTTTCATTTTAAAAATAAAATCTTCTACCAAAAATGCCCTTAAATGTACAGTTGAATACTAGCCTTTTTGTTAGATCAAATTACAATCACGCCATGGTTCAATATTAGCCCTTGATTACATTTGTTTAATGGCTAGGATTAACTTAATTAGTTTTCAAGAAATGGTTTTCAATGGAACCCTCCCCTATATCTATATACTATTATCATTATAATTACTATAAGTGTTGTTATTAATTAAATTACCGTTGAACTTTGATTGTCATTTATATCCTCACATACATATGATTTTTAGAATTGAGAGTCTCACTGGAAGCTAACTCTCTATACTATTGGATAGAGGTACGGTGTGTCTACATTCCACTCTCCCTAGACCCTACTTATAACTCTGCTATTGGTGGGATTTTTCACTGGGTATGATTGATTGATAATATATGGCATAATAAATTATACAATACACAATATGGAAATAAAAAATTAAAAATTGTTAAATCTCTAAATATTCTTTGTATATAATATTTGTAATTTTATCCTCCATATTAAAATTAATAGTTTTACTTTGTTTTTGGTTTAAACTGTACAATGGAACACATAAGCGACAATGTATTAAAACAAGTTGTTTCAAAAACAAACTATCTAAAGCGATTGGTTTTAGCTTTTATTAATTTTCATTGCAAAACAAACATAAAATGAATTTTTTTTTTGAAATTTGAAATTAATTATTTTTTCTACATTAACGTGAAAATTTTTACTTATAAAAGCTTAATATTAATAACTATTACAATATATTTATATAAAATAAAATAATTTATTTGGTATTAAATTTTATAAACTAGAAAATAATTGTTTAAAAAGAGACAATAATATATTACAAATAAAAAGAATAAAATATAAAAGTATTAGTAAGAAAAAGAAATGTATATTTAATATGAGAGAGGGGTGGAAAATTTTATAAGAATTACTTATGTGTAATGACATATGGCATTAAAAAACCTGTATAGAACACTGGTTAGAATAAATAAATTTATTTAAATAACACAATGTGACATATAAAAAATATGTTTATGGTAGAATAAATTACACATTACATAATATGGAAATAAAAAGTTTTTTAAAATTCATCTCTTGCAACCTCATCCTCTAGAATAACTTCCTCAACCGGTCTAGAATGACTCGATTCTTCTTTACCCAAGCATGGGAACACATGTTCAAACAATGATGCATCATTTGATTCTATTATGGTGCTATTGTGTATTCCAGGGTTTTTAGAATCATTCACAAAAAACCGAAGTGCACCTCCAGGACGGGTGTATCTTATAAATACACAGTCCACTGTTTTGGGTCCTATTAGTAGGCGTTTCGGTGGTGTCACCACTACCTTGGCTAGGCACCCCCACACTTGTGACATTCGTCAATTTCGGGTCTTGTTTGTATTCGTTTTTGTATTTGTTTATTATGTAAACCGACCCGATTTGTAAACCGAAACTTATCTTATAATCAAAATGATGGATTTATGTTACAATATTGTTTCACACTTGTTGTGTCTTGAAAACATCATATCTTAATTTTTATTTTTATTTATTTATTTTTGTTGTTTTGTGTTTTTGTCTTGATTTATTTTGCATGAAAACTCTTGTGTCTTACACCCATATTTGACCACCAACATTACCCTATATATACACCACCTTTCCTCTTCATTTTCCCTTGCTACAACTCAAAAAAAAAAAAAAAAAAAAAACTCTCTCAAACATCAAAGATTCAAGGTTATTTTCTTAAGTGTTCTTGAAGGTTTATAGTCTTTCATTTTAATTAGTTTATGTAGCCTTATTAATACTTGTTTATGGTTGTGCAACATATATATAATATACACCCCTTGTTTACCTTTGGTAGTTACTTCTCTGATTCCGGTCAGTGAGGTTTCGTACCTCATAAGGCAAGGCTTCATGGAGGACTTCGTGTCCTTAATATATATACATCTATATAACTTGTTCATACATATTAATCTTGCTTATTTTAGTTTGTTGGTCATGTTTACAAGTTCCATGGTTATGGGTTTTTAAGAGTCTATGCTTCGGTTTAACCGTAAATAGCTCTAAACCGTAAACCGAACTTTGTTACTAGTTTTGTTAAATAATTGTTTAAACATGCTTATTGTTAGATCTAAGTTTCTATAATCATTTTTACAAATTCTATGGTTATGGGTTTGTAGAATCTTACCTCGGTCTTAACCCGAAACACGATCCGAACTGAAAACCGAACTTTTGTTTAAAAACTTTATTGTTAACTTTTGGTATTTTTTTATTTGTACATTATTATACAAGTTCTTTAGTGTTTGGACATATGGAAACCATCTATGAACTTGTTGTGAGATGGAAACCGAACCAAACCGATTCTTACTCGCTTAAGACACACAAGTGTGTTTTTTTTAGCCATCAAGACTTTTATATTTCTTTAAAAATAGTTACAAATTGATTTTTAAATATTTTCTTAAGTACTTGGAAATGTTGGATCCAACTTGATCTCATAACAAAGTTTGGACCGACAAAACCGAACACTCGCTTAACGTGCGTTGTTAGTTCTAAAACAATGGAACTACATACTTGGTTATGTCTTATTAAATTTTATTGAGTTATCTCATAACATTCAATATTTTGAAAAGTTGACTCTGGGTTTGACCAATTATCAAGACCCGAACCGACAACCCGAACACCCAATAAAAAAATAACCGTTTTAGTATCTTTATTCCAAATGGATTTGCATTTTTGCATTTTACCCACCTTATTACTTAACATAGGTTGAGTAAATATTAAGGTTAGATACTTTAACATGGTTTCGAGCAAACTTACATTTTTAAAGGGTTATTATTATTATAAATTCTTAAATAGTTACATTTTAAACCTTGAACTTTAATTATTTACATTTCTCAATATTTATTTTGTTTAAAGACCTTCAAGACAACCTTTCTAAATTCAAGACTTCTTTTCTTTTTAGGCATTGTGCGTTAAACTCGTCGTTCCGACAAATCTTCAAATTATCATCTTTCAAGTTTACTACTTGAATGTGAGTACTTCATACCCCATTTTCCATCTTTTATTTTGGGGGTGACATTTCATACTTATTCAACAAAATGCTTTATATTTGAATCTTAAACCACAAACGTAGTTGTATACTTTACCTAAATAATTGCTCGATTTGGTATTCTATGCTTATATGCCTATGTGTTTATCACTTTTGGTTGGTGGAACTATAAAATCCTAGACTATTTGGCATTCCCTTATAGCAAGGTGTCGTTAACGTAATGCAATTAACGATAACTATAAAATCCTAGACTATTTGGCATCTCCTTATAGCTAGGTGTCGCTAATGTGTTTAGCGATATCTATTTATCCAAATTACCACTTTTATTTATCGTTTCGTATGCAAGTTTTGTGGCTATCTTTATTATATACTAATATGATTAAACTTATGAATTGCTCACCAACCTTTGTGTTGACAAACTTTATTTTATTAAATGTTGCAGGTTTGCATCTTGGTTGATTTATGATTGTGAAGAAAACGACATCAAAGACCTTAGGATATTAGTAAAAATGAACAATATCAAATTTGCCATATTTTGTGATATCTTGTTTATGGTTATTTTATGGATAATTGTTATGTGACATTTTCGATGTTGTGAAATGAAATGAGTTTATTAAATACTGTCACTTTAATTAGTGTCATGTGCTTATGGACAATCGTTACACCTCGGCATGTTCCGCTGCCTTTGGTCGGGGTGTGACAACACTCGTAAGTATTTATGTGATGGTTTATTTCCCGTCCATAATTCATATGGTGTTACATCTTTCTTCTTATTAGGTATCATGTTCAATACATAATTCGCCGATAAGATTGCTTCCCCCCACATGTCCTGGCTTATCCAGAACTTATCATCATGGCATTCATCATTTCTTTCACATTTTGGTTTTTACGTTCCGCTATGCCATTTGATTGAGGTGAGTAAGGAGGTGTGGGTTCATGTATGATTCCATCTTTTTTACACAAATCAACAAAAGGTGAAGCATATTCACCTCCTTGGTCACTCCTTACTTTTTTGATTTTCCGATTTAGTTGATTCTCAACTTCGGCTTTGAACAAGAAAAACTTATCAATAGCCTCGTCCTTACTCTTAAGTAATTACACATAACAATACCTTGTACTAACATCAATAAACGTGATGAAGTACTTGTTCCCACCACGAATAGGAATTGCTTTTAGATTACGCACATCAGTGTGGACCATCTCGAGGGATTCAGTGATTCGTTCAATCTTTTTGAACAACGATCTCGCTTGTTTTGCTTCGACCCAAGTTTGACATTTATTATTTGAGTCGATATCGAATGTTGGTATACAATTAAGTTCAATCAAACGTCGAGTGGAATTAAAATTAACATGACCTAGTCTACCATGCCAAACATTAGAAGACTCAAGCAAGTAGCAGAACTGGTAGCATTTTCATTCATTCCATTGACAACAATTACATTCAACTTGAACATATCATTGAGGGCATAGCCTTTACCAACATACAAACCATTTTTGGTCAACAAGACCTTATCCGACTGAATCACCATTTTGAAACCAAACGTTTTCAATTGTCATCCTGACACAAGGTTCTTACGAATTTCTGGAACATACAACACATTTGACAAAGTGTGTTCCTTTCCAGAAGACATCTTCAAAACCACATTCCCCACGCCTTTGACTTCGGTCGTGGTAGAGTTTCCCATAAAAACCTTTTCTCCATTAGTCACCTCCTTGAAAGTGCTAAAGAGACTTTTTTTCAAAGCACACATGACAGTTAGCCCCCATATCGACCAACCAATCCTTGTTATTTTGCCCAACCAAGTTAACTTCTGTGACTAAAATCGAGAGTTCCATGACCATAGCAACAAGGTTATAACCTCATGAACCTTGTTCACTTGTCGAGCATTTTCTTTCTTTGCAAGCTTGCACTCGTTGGCCCTATGGTCATACTTTACACAATGGAACAAGTTCCTTGGAACTTCTTTTTCCCAACTCCCCCCTATAGGACCAAGGTTGGAGCCTTTCTTATGATTCTTCTTTCCACTGTTCTTATTACCCTTTGAAGATTGGCCATGTTTAATAACATTGGCCTTTGCTGTTCCAGGACCATCAATCCTTTTTATCGCAATTTTGTTATCTTCTTCAATATAAATACGAACAAGATCTTCAATGGTCATTTCCTTTCGCTTATGCTTGAGATAGTTCTTGAAATCAACCCAGCTTGGTGGTAACTTTTCAATCATACTGTTTTGTATTTGCGGTCCAAAGACTTCCATAATTCTTTGGCAGTCTTGGCCTTGCACAGTACACATTGTACAGTGCATCCACCATATCATTCAAAACATAATTCCGGCACAAGAAATCAAAATGATTCCAAGCATGAACGCGCTCACTGATTGAGCATTCATTTCCCCTTCATCAAGTTGGGGGGGGGGGGGGGGGGGGCTTGTGTTTGCCATAATTCCATTAAACAGATTTGCAGGCTCGGGTCCGTGGGACGTGCGGGCACGCATGAGTTCGTAGAAATTCTAGTCCAGAAACCCAATTTTGCAACCCCCTGCGCATGGGTAGGACTTGTGGTAAAACACATCATAAAGCTTCAATGGAGTAGTAAATGCTTCACCTTATAAACAACTCCACATTTTGTTCTCACACCAATGTAGGACAGAATTTACCACATTCCTGTTTAAGACTTTCATTCACACTTATACCCAAATCTTCTAACACAACAACCTATTTAAAGAGATATATGTACCACAACCATGACTCCTTGAAGATTGAAGTTTTCAAATCATGTCTACCTCTTGGATAAAACCTTTTGAAAAGAAAATAAAAGAGGAAGACGTCTTTGAGAGGGATTGAGGGTGAAGAATTGTGCATAATGTCATAGGCTTTGCATTTACTAATCGTTTTGTTTTTGTTGTTGTTCTAATAATAGTAGTAGTAACTATTATTATTATTATTATTATGTTTACGGGTTTATATTATTGTAAAAAATGAATACAATTGTTAGTGTAAAATGGAGTTAATTTTTTTAAGTCGATATAGTGGTTTAAAAGCATAGCATTTGAAAAAGAATGGAATTTTATTTGTGTAGATGCTATGGGGCTGCAGTCTTTCATCATGTGAGTTTTTGGCTTTTGTTCTTTTCCTACTTCTTTATTAACATTGTCATTTTCAAATCATTCCCCACTATACTACATGTAATCATTCTAATAACAACTTTTCTTTATATTTCACTCAATCTAAGCAAATAATTTAACACAATTAAATATAGTTATAATAGTATTATTCTCAATCATGTCTATTCCATGTTAATAGTAGTAATGTTCATCCCATTGTTGCTTTTATAATATCAATTTAGCTGATTATGTTTAAATTGTTGATTATTTTTGATGTTGTGCTTAAGTGTATGTGATTATTTTTTTTTTTCATTTTGGAAAGCTAACTCTTTTCCACCTTATTCACAATTATTTTCGATTATAAAATGTAATCTTTATTGTTTAGTCCACCATATAAGATATTAAATATGAAAAACGGACTATATGAAAGTTTAGAACAATATAATAACGAGCCATGGACTCATGGAGGCATGGATGATGGCATAGAGTCTTTTTGAAAGTTTTGAGAGCTATAATTTCTTGGCCAAATTTATTAATTGTGATACTTAACTATAGAAAACTACGAAGAACAGCTTTAGTCATTTCATTAGAACACGAAGTGATTTGGTCTTAGTTGTTTATTAGTTGTTTAAGATCATTTAACTAAACATTTAAAATACAAATGTTTGGAACTTATGTCTATAGCAAAGTGATGATCAAATGTTTTTGTTTAAATAATTGCACGTTACATGCAATAAATTTTCTTTTTTTCCTTTTAAAGTTGAATTCATAAAAGAATAATGTCAAGTAAAAAAGTTATGGTAGCTTAAAAAGTTGAAAGAACTTAAAGAAAGTCAACAATAGAATGTTTACATTATTTACCAATATAAGCCTTTTCACACGTTTGACAAATGGTGATGTGACACTATTCTTTTATTTATCTCAATGATTTTTTAATCTTAAAAGGTATAGAATGCTCGATATCTTGTTGCACAAATGTCAAACATACATATACAAGGGAACGACTAGCCTAACCAAATAAACTATCAAATACAATCAACTTACAATGAATACAATATATTTGTCTGAATATAGGAATAGCCATGGCGTCTTTAGCAGTTTGTCAGTAGTGGTTACGTTGGAACACATCACATGCCTCATCCCAAGTTGGTAAAGTTTGATTGATTAAAGCACCTATTACTTGGTATTCTTTAGGTAGACCACGAACAAGTTGGAGCACGGGACGTTCTTCATTCACCGGGATATCCAAATCATTGAGTTGAGAGCCAAGTTCTTTTAGTCGTTACAATAAGCTGTTAACGACGGCATGTTGACAAGCCGGATGTTAACGAACTCTTGTTCGAGTGTAGCAGCCCTCGAACCTTAGTTGTTGTGGAAGATCTTTTTTAGGCAAAGCGATGCCTCGTAGGTAGTGGATTCGTCTTCAAGGATACGGTCGAGATAATCTTGTGAGATTTTCCCGTCTATCCACTGAAGGACTATAGAATCAATCTTTTGGCACGAGTCAAACGTAGGATTGGTTTTGCTCGGAGCCGGCATACCTTCAATATGTGAGGAGACTGTTGGAAAATTATAAAAAAAAATGAAAGGAAATTAATTTATTAGGTTATTAACACTATAACTCTTCATATGTTAAAACTCTTGAGTAGAGTTTTCTTTATGGCACTTAATGGATTTTATTAGAGAATTAAGTCTCTAATTAAGTGAAGCTTTTCACTCACCCTTAACTCTTGTATAATATAGTAGGCTATGTGCCTCATTTGAAAGTGTTAGAAAAATGAGAAGATAGGAACTTCAAGGAGAAAATACATGCATGCATGAAGAGTTATGGTAAAGAAGAAAGTTTTAAAGACCCATATGTTGAGAATATATAGAGATGAGTTTCTCCATTCGATTGCTCTACCGTTTCATTCTTTTTATTTTTCCCACAAGTCCTAACACTTGTGCACTTTTTATTTTATTTCAATAAAAAGTGACCCATGTCCTACAATCTTAAAACAGATTTCGTGAGATTGTTGCTACAATCTTAAAACCTTATTTATAAGGATTTTGGGTTCACGAAATGGTTTAAAATAAAAATATTTTAGAGATTATAGTCTTATGTATATTTTCTTTTTTTGGGAACGTGCGTAGTACAACTTGTTGTGTTTGGATTTTTAGAGATCATGGTGCAATCTTAAATCCTATACCGTGTTACAAAACGTAATGTTTGATTCATCCGTCTGGTCTTAGAAACGATTTTTGTAATCGTTTATATTCTAACTATGGTGTTAGAAACGGTATTGGAAAACCATTAATTGAGATTTTATTGGTTTTATTTTAACGATTTTTGCAATCGTTTATGACTAACAATTATGTTAGAAATGGTGTTTAGTAAACCAGTCGTTTCTTGTAAACATTAATAATCTGTCGTACGCGTTAGATCGGGTTTATCGGTTTTTGTAAACATGTGTGTTAGAAATGATTATTTTTGTAAAATAATATGTTTAAGAAGCTTGTCTAAACACCTCGTTTCCACATGTTTAAGTATCTAACATGCGTGTAAGATACGTTTCATTATATATATAAACATATGTGTTTAAAACGTTTTGTGTAAACGTTAATTTTCTGACGGGCATGTTAGAAAATACTGTAGTGAGACGTACATGTGTATTTTTGTGAAATAGTGCACAAAAGATTCTATGTGTGTCTGTTCATATTTCTCCCATTAAGTTACTAATAATTCAAGAATTAACTCGGTGTTAATGACACAACTTTTGGGCTGTACACTAGAAAAACCAACAATTTAAAAGGTTTTGCCTTAACGTTTAATGTTTCGTGCATGTATTGTCTTTCGTCTAATGTGTGCGTTAGAATCATTTAAGTTATAACATGTTTGTTAGAAATTGTTTATTTTATAAACCGTACTGGCTGGAAATGTTTTTGTGGGCATTGAATTTTCTAACGTATGCGTTAGAAACAATTAGAAATGGTTTATTTTATAAACTCTATCCTTAGAAAACGTTAAGTTTTGTAATGTGCACGTTATAACATGTTTTTTTAACATGTGTGCAATAAACTGTTTAGTACATGAATATTTTATAAAGCCTTATTGATATTAATAATATAATATATTGCAAAACTAAGGAAATGATTTAGTATGATTTTTAAACAAAGTTTTGTATTTTTTAAATTTTACAAAATGGTTTGCTACTCTTGCTAAAAGTGGTGTATGTCAAACTAAGATAATGTTCTCAAGGGTACTTTATGATGGAAAACAACTTCGTTTTTGTGAACAAGATAGATTGTTCAAACTTTGCCACTTAAGTGTAGCAATGGTAACAACTTAATGTTAATTTGAACATATTTGTTCAAGAATATGGTTTCAAAATGGAAACGAGGATATGAGGATATGTGTGCACGGAGTTCTATTTGAGGGAGTACCTCAATACAAAACATAAAATGATATCATTGAGATGATTTCTGTCGGATGATGAGCGTGTTGAAGATAGTAATACTTTGAGATTTGATGTCTAGATGTCGTCTGCTTATCCATTTAAATATTATTAAAGTGCTTTACACTTTATGTTGTATTTCGGTTGTATTATTATTTTGTGTTCAATATCTTCGGATAACACATGCAATTTTACAAACAAATACAACAATATTTATGTAACATACAAATTTATTTAATATGAAATATTTATGTTTAAAAAGAAAAGGAGGAATAATTTAAAATGGATAGTGCAAAAAGAATTTTGCATAAGAAACAACTTATGAGTTGTTGTGTTGACTAAAGTCTTAGACGACACATCAAATGTATAATCACATCATGAGAGAGTCATGGAATAACGTGGTAAGTGTATTAAGATGAAATACAGAAGAATGCGATATTTACTTCCATGGAAATCAGTAAATGTGAATTAAAATATAATGACGTATTTAACTCCTTGGAGATTCACTAAGTGTGAATTGTAACATAATATACGTTAATGAGATAATTATATCATTGGATATTCATCTTTGAAAATTCACCGAGTATGAATCATAAGAGATTTATTATGTTATTAGTGTAATTGAATTTAAATAAATCTTAAGAGATTTATTATAATAAGATTACAATAGCAAAGAACATATAGATGTTTCTACTCCCATCTATTTTGTTTGAACTATGTGAAAGTTTGTCTTCCATTTTAGGAGAGTATCTTAAAAAAAATAGTTTCAACAGAGAACTATGAAATGTATAAATCACTTATGCAAATGTAAATTCCAAGAGTTTGAGGGTCAATCAAGTTGACTTTATCTCAACATAATAGTGATTGTAGATGAGTAACGTTCATCTTGTTGGTGATGAATGTATTCATCAAAATGATTTGGATTAAAACTTATGCTCAAAGTCCATATAAGTTAATGGTGAAGTCTTGAAGATTAAAGGCAAAAGAGTTATGTTCCTTAAATGAATGAAAAATTATGTATGTTCTATATACAATAACTTGTGAGACTTTCCTGAGTATTATGGTTTGGGGATTATGAATAAGTCTCATAATTTTGTCTAATTTAAGGGTTGAGTGTTTCAAAGTGATATTGTGATAGCTGTGAAGAATCAGAATGATGCATCTTCTGTTCACATGCTAAGTATTGTAGTATAAAGCATGCTAGACTAGTACTTGTTAATTATGGTGCATTACGAAAACTAATTAACGCGAAACATTCAAAACATACACAACACAAAAATGAATTGGTGTATAGACAAATTTAAAAAGGGTTTTTTCATTCAATCTAAGGAAATGATATAACTTATGAAGATCGTAAGAAGACCTCAACTTTTAGGTATGTCCTAGATGGTGACTTGTAATCCTTCTAAATTTGGGATGGTTTGATAACAACCTTATGACAAGTTTATCTTAAAAGCTAGCTAGTGGTGAAAGCTTACACTAGGGCATGTGTTGCTCCATGAGTAAGCATCGATGAACTCACTGATACAAAGATGTGATCTTGTTCAAATCATGAGCGTCGATTTGTGGTCATAAGTAAAGTTAAGCAAAATATATCAAAATGCAAGAAATGTGGGGGAAGCCATTTAAGAAACAACCCTTTTGGAGTGTATAGTTGAGGTTATCCAATAATACTTAAATGTGGGGGTGTCTTGCATTTAAACTTGAAAGGTTTAGCAATGAGGATTATTGTAATCCAATCTAACATTGCAAACACACGACTAAATGGAGGACAAAAAGGCCGTAGTGCATAATGGAGATGTGTTTGCCTTAATGATAAGTGTATTTAAAAAGACAAATATTATAACCAGATTCAGGTGGCCACTAAGGTTATAGTCTTAGAAAGTTGACAATAGGCAAAATTAACTTATAAGTGAAGAACACATCATGACAACTGATCTCAACTACGTAAGTTATCTGTAGTGACTAGATAAAGTCAACGATAATGTAATGGATCCAAAAACCTGAGGGTTTAATAGAGATCATGTTGTGGAATGAGACTAAAGCCCATGAAAAATGGTATATAAAGGAAACCTAATTTAGTTGACTGGAGATCCCAAGATCTAAGTTCAATAGGAAAACCTAATTATATATACTGTGGGGGCATAATTTATGTATAAGTTGACACATGAGCTAATATATATATCCTCCTGAATTATAAAGGGAGTCTAATTACTTCATAGTCCATTCCTATAACGACAGTGACATGTTGTGAGGTTAAGCATAATATATGGTTAATGATTTGTGTAAATCATTATAACATTAATGCTTTTAATGATTTCTGGATAATCACCTATGTGAAAGAGAAGTGGGGTCGCTTCGAATGAAATTGTGGGGTGCGCAATTCCTAGAGCTTTCACATAACCATGCTAGTGTTCCAGGACCATAATGGACACGACAATGAGGAAATGTGCCCGGCTAGGGAGAGTATTGTGTGAAGTGTATTGTCGTCTACACCAATGTGGGTTTGTTCAAGGACATCGCGTCTACTAACCGCTAGGAGACTAAGTATGCTACACAAAGGAAGGTTCAAAGCTAACGCCTACCTATCCTGCAATACTCAACTGTCGAGGTTATATGGGATATTTTGTGTGTTTTGGTTAATCTCCATTCATGTGGGGGATTGTTGGAAAATTATAAAAAAAATGAATGGAAATTAATTTATTAGGTTATTAATACTATAACTCTTCATATGTTAAAACTCTTGAGTAGAGTTTTCTTTATGACACTTAATGGATTTTATTGGAGAATTAAGTCTCTAATTAAGTGAAGCTCTTCACTCACCCTTAACTCTTGTATAATATAGCAGGCTATGTGCCTCATTTGAAAGTGCTAGAAAAATGAGAAGATAGGAACTTCAAGGAGAAAATACATGCATGCATGAAGAGTTATGGTGAAGAAGAAAGCTTTAAAGACCCATATGTTGAGAATATATAGAGATGAGTTTCCCCATTCGATTGCTCTACCGTTTCATTCTTTTTATTTTTCCCACAAGTCCTAACACTACACTCTAACTAATGTAACCTCGGGCGTGTGGACATCTCCGGTAGTACAAACTGCTTCGGCTGTTGTACCCTGGGAGACAGACGCGTTGGCTTATGTAGAGGTGCGAAATCTGTTTTAAGGGAAGCGTGTTGAACACGTGCCTCAGCCTAACCGTCAACATTAGTTTGTTCGTTTTTGTAGTAAAGGATCATACAAGAAGATACGCATCAAGATCTCGTTGAAGACTACACAAAAGATCGTTCGAGAATACGCGATTCAAGGAGCTTAGTCGATGGCCAATATGATGAAGACACAAGACGAAGCTATTACATGAAGTACCTGATGAAGGCGTATTATCTTATCTATTTTGAATATAAAAAAAATTATATTATATTCATTTTATTCGTTTTTGTAAACGGTATTGTACTACTATATTTCCCATTACTAACGAGAGTATCGTTAGCGTTTATTTTATTTTAATAAAAAGTGACCCATGTCCTACAGAGACATCATAACCTCAAGCGTGCAACCGGAAAAGCTTTACCCGTCCGAGTAAGTTAGTTTAGATCCATCCAAAACACACCTTGTTTTGGATGTTTCTACCGTGTAGACGAGGTGAAGGGTATTGGTTTTGGAAATACCTTCATCATGTTTAGTGTTTTTTTCGTCGGCCATTTGAGAAATTGGTAGGAGGGGTTGCAGGACGGGTTATGGTGTTTTTGAAGAGAGTGAACAGGACTGTGGTCATTGTTAGTGGCGGCGACCGATGTAGTCAGAAAAGATGGGACGGTGGCAGCTAGGGTAAGAGCAAAAATGCTCTGATACCATAAAAGGTATAAAAGGCTCGATATCTCATTGCACAAATGTCACACACACATACACAAGGGAATGACTAGCCTGGCCAGGGAAACTATAAACACAATCAATTTACAACAAATACAATATATTTGTCTACATATAGTGCTACGCTAAGAAATTTAAGTGTTCAAACTCGTTCTTACATTTCGTATAATAATAATAATAATAATAATAATAATAAACCTTTGTATTAGTTATATGAGAAAGAATTGAAGTACTTGGCTTTCTTGTTAAACAACTTTCACTTATCCAATATCATTTCCTTAATGGATGTGCACTTTAGTTTCGATACCCATGTCCACATCTTGTTCAAAATCAGCCTCTTTGTGGGGCATCTAATCTTGTTGTTTAAAACTCATGGACCTGTCAATACCGTAATAACCATCGGTATCGGTAAATTGCAGCTTGTGATGTGAAGACGGCATTTGAGAAGTTATGGTAGCCACCAGTGCAAGCAAGTTTTAAACCTTATGTCTTTATGTGAAATAATTTGTTTATCACTACACCACTCCTTAAAGGTTACATAAACATTTTTGTTTTAAAATTTTGAGCCAATTTATTAATTTTTGGCTAATTAGAATACCTTATTACATACGTATTAAATAAATTTAGCGACTTTAATATGATATAATTGTGTTGATGACATGTTTAACTACTTTAATATTAATTAATATAGTATAAAAGTTTATAATGAGTAACATTTTTCACGGTTAAGCAAGTATGTTAGTTTTTTTTTGGTTTTTTTAACAATTAACACTCTACATGATTGAGCCCTTGACCTCTTGTTCCGCACCTAACCAACTTTTTTTTTGTCTTAGTCGATGTAACCATTTTTCAATAAGTATATTTTTGGGAAAATATTATTTAATGATTTAATCAACTGCTTGGTGCCTAGACATGCATAAACCGGTTATTCAAAAACTGGTTAATTTAATAACCGATTAATGTCAACTGTCAAATAACTGGTTAGACCGATTAACCAGGTTGGGTGCTACCCAGTTTTCAAGCACAAAAACCCTAATCGGTATAAACCGATTTCAAGGATAAGCGAACCGGTTAACAGGAAAAAAACCTGGTTTTACAAAAAAAATAATTAAAAACCTAAAATCGTTTTCGGTTAACCGGTTTTGGGCCCAAAATAAAAAACTGGTTACTTACCGACAGTTCTTTTTGGATATAAACCGATTAGAGAGTTGCCGGTTAGGCTGTGCATCTCTAATGGTGCCTACTTGCTCAAGCCCATGTAATGGATTTTGCACGTTATGCTCAATGGGCTAGCCCACTAAGTTATTAAACTAACTTTTTTTATTATTAAATATACTAGCTTTAGAACCCATGTGATACAAATGATTAAAAGAAATACAATTAAGTTATAGAAAGAAAATGATTATTATTTTTATTATATTTTATCAAATTAAATGGTTTTATAAGTTTAAATTATATATTATAATGGAATATTCATACGAAAAATATGTGGTGTCTTCTCACACAATTTATTCATAATCACAAAAAAGATTCACCTATTAAATTTATAAGTTGTGATTATATTTTTTAATGGAATAACAAGTTCTAACACAAGATGCTAAGATATTTCAATATGAATGACATAAAATAAAAAAAAGAAATCGTATATAAATTTAGCATGAATAAAATATGCTTTTGTATTACATTTTTGAAAAAGTTGGATGAAAACTCCATAGATCCATGGAGTTTGAATGAATATGTGAGAATAAGATTATCCTTCATGACTTTATTCATAATTTCTTATTTATCATCTTAGACCTATAACTACCGTTAATTGAATTTTACCTCAATAATCTCCTACACTCAAAAGTGTATATAAATTGATTTAATAAAAAGGTAGACATGATTTCTTGAAGACATAAATATTTTGATTATGTTGAAATAAATACCCTACAATTTTGTTAATTAGTTATTTAATTTAAGGGATGATTGGTATGGTTAGATTTCATTGATATAAATATGTTTTTATTAAAAATAGAAGAACAGTTTGAGCGGGAAATTTAGAATATGAATAAATCTCCAAATAACATGTGTCTACAACTATCTTTTTTAATTAGAATAGGTATAGGTAGGGGTGTTCTTCGGGTTAGTTTTTTGGGTTTCGGGTTTTTCGGGTTTTAAAGTACAAATTTTAGACCTGAAACCCAACCCAAATCTCACACGGTTTCTTCCGGTTTGGGTAGTTTGGGTTCGGGTTTTTTCGGGTTGGGTTAATCAGGTTTCAAGTATTCTAAAAAACAAACAAAGATTCAAAAAACTACAACACTAAAACAAAAACTAACATGTTCTTTTTCACTCGTAATGTAACAACCAATAACAAGATAAAAATAACATGGAAAAACAATCTGAAAGAGAGTAAAATTTTACAAAGTCCAGCCATAATAAACAATACTAATATAATCGTCTTCGATATGTCATGATTAGGGTTTTCTATTATGGTTGT
Source organism: Bidens hawaiensis (assembly GCF_021521415.1). NCBI lineage: Eukaryota > Viridiplantae > Streptophyta > Magnoliopsida > Asterales > Asteraceae > Bidens > Bidens hawaiensis. The sequence continues at coordinate 16,994 of NW_027497175.1, read as the reverse complement.
TTTTAGTCATAAATCGAAAACATTAATAAGCAATAAACTGTATATTCACAATAGGTGGGATGACAACATTCGATATAGGACAATTATTATTTGGTTTTAAAACTAAAAGTTTATTCGGGTTGACCTGAAACCCATAATTCAAACCCAAGAACCAACCTGAATTACTTCGGTTTGGGTTCGGGTTTGTCTTTTCTCGAGTTCGGGTTCATTGGGCTGGGTTAATTTGGGTTTGGATACGAATTTTTTCGGGTTAGGTTTCGGGGTTTTAGGTAAAAGTGACAGCCTAGGTAGATTTTTTCTTGGAATAAACATCATTTAATCAACTGCCTACTTGCCCAAGCCCATTCAATGGATTTTGCACATTATGCTTGAATGGCCTAGCCCATTAAGTTATTAAAATTAAGAAAAGTCCACCTAGAGCTAAAACGATGCAGAAGTGAACTATGAATGACTTTAAGGTCCGTTACATATTTACTTCAGCCTTCTTTCTAAGAGAAATCCAAAAGATGATTGTGCTGTTTGCATGTTTAAGTCATAAAACTACATGTGGGCGGCGTACCTAGGAGTTTGATCAAATATATTCATGCGTATAAAGTGACGTGACTTCTTGGTAATTAAGCTTGATGAGTCCTTTATATACAATGTGAGAAAATGGGTGGATTATACGGGCATGGGTTTAGAGATGAATCCCTAATTCTCAAGAATGTCAATGAGACAAGTATTGATAATTTCAGTTTGAAGCCCAATTGTAAAACCTGTGTGTACACGTGTGCAACACGTGTATAGAAAGTCTATGAACAACGTACGAATTACCACCTAGCCTTTGATCAACTCTCTCTCTCTCTCGACACACACGCACACAACAAGAAAACTAACGCTTAGCGATGACAATCTACGCTAAAATTTTTTCCTGCATTTGCTATTGAGCCGAGCCTAATGTCACAAAGCAATCCTCTCAGACTCCATGTGACGTCCGAAGGCCAGCCAAATCTTCTGCTTATGATCAGGGTCTACCGGTTTCATCCTACCTTGGACTCATAAGGAGAGCGGCAACAGCTCGCTACCAACGATGCGTTCGTCGTGCAAGTACAACTAGGCATGCACGCCTCCTTTCTCGCTGAGGTCGTGCCCGATAAAGCCCGAGACAAGCCCATCAAGCCCCCCTTGACTCGGCTCGACTCTTGTTGGGAAAGTCAAAAGACACACATTTATTATTGAGGGCCAAATATGTATCGTTATAAACCTCTAAACTTCCAGTCTACTCAAAGACAACCAAAGAAAGCAGCAAGTGCAAGATACAGATTATAGATTCAGTCTCCTCACATCACATTTTAACTGCTTATTATTCGGTAATCAAAACTTTCCTCCGATTATCCCTCCGGTCAACCCAAATGGCAGAAGGCTCTAAAGAATCAACGTCAAGTAGTGTCACTCAGCAGCATCATGATATTATTGTTGAAGATTCCGAAGATACCCTCAAATCTGCTCCTAATTCGCCCAATTCTTCCACTCAGAAGGTTTCATTTCATTATTAATCACTTCTGCTTTATTTAATTTTATGAATTGATAGTTGTTTTTTTGAATTTTGAGATCCCAATTAGTCCTAGGGTTAGGGCAAGTTTTGGGTTTTATAAATTTGAATAATTAGTTTCATATTATGCAAATTTGGAGATAAATTGTTGAATCTGCAATATCAAGCTAGTAATGATAATGAGTCAGCCTTTGAGAATTATAAATCATTTTTTAATTGAATGCCAATAGCAACCAAAAATGTGAAAAAAAAAACAAACAATTTTGTGTTGAATATTTAAGTTTGAATCATTATTTTCTAAGGGGTCAACTTGAAATTTATGTGATTATGACATGCTATTGAATTTATGATGAACAGGCTTGTTATGCTGTTCTTCAGAGTTGGGTTTCAAAGAAATTCATGACCGGATGGTAAAGCTCGATTATTTTGTGTTTTTTGTATTATTATTGTTTTTGTTGCTACTGTATTTTGCCCTCTCGACTTATATTATATTTTGAATATTTCAGTGTTGTACTCTTTCCCGTGGCTGTTACATTCTTTGTGACATGGTGGATTGTACAGTTTTTTGATGGTTTCTTTAGTCCTATCTATGAAAGACTCGGTGTTGAAATATTTGGTGAGTCATATACCTCGTGTGAAATTTGGTTAATATTGGTTAACTGTAAACTGTAAGTTACCTATTTGCCTCTTCTTTTTACCTAACTTTTATTTCCAGGCAGAAAACAAATCTCTCGGAAAATTTTGGCCCCAAAGTTTAACTGTAACTGCAATTTCGGTTAACCAGCCAATGATGACTGAGCGGTTTTGGTTAATTGATTTTACATGTTGGTTCAGTTCGCTTATGGGTTGGCCACTGTGAACTAGATACGGTCTTGAAATGTTTGGGTCTGACTAAAATGGCCCAAAATAATGTAATTGGGCCTAGATTTGGTCTTGTAGTTTGTTGCATTCATGTAAATAATAAATATAGTAGTATACATACAGTGACTATATTGGTAACCTTTAGTGAATAATAAATATATTAGTATATATATAGTAAAATCAGAACATATTGATGCAGTGGGTTTGGTTATTGATGTCTGTTATTGTGTGCTTAACTAAAACCGAACTGAACCATTGATTAATCTAATCACTTAAAACCGAACCGTTGGTTAATTTGGTTATTGGTTAGGAGTGCGTCGGTTTGTTGGTTATAAGAAATATTATTTGTTTTTGATTATTTAATATCACATGATCACTTCCAAAAAGCAAATCCAGATATTCTCTAATATGTACGTTTTGAGTTAGTCATTACTTATTTTAATTTATGTTATAATGCATATTTCACTCTAGTTTAATACTTATACCATTGTGCAGGTCTTGGATTTCTTACATCGTTAATCTTTATATTTTTTGTGGGAATCTTTGCTTCATCATGGATGGGGGCTACTGTTTTTTGGGTAGGAGAGTGGTTTATAAAAAGGATGCCTTTTGTAAAACATATTTACTCGGCATCTAAACAAATTAGTGCTGCTATTTCTCCAGGTAGTTAATGCTACATTCGATTCTAATGTTTCATAATGACAAAGGAGATATGAATAATTAGTAATTTACGATCAGAAATGAGAGTGAAGTTTTAAATTGTTCAGTTGCAATTTTCTTCTTGATGAAACTCATAGAAGTTACTTGAATTTGAGTATTAGCAATCAAAGACAAAGATTTAAGTTCTTAATCCAATTATATGCTATTTGGTACTTAAAAAACATCTTTTGTGACAGACCAGAACACCACTGCGTTTAAGGAAGTTGCCATCATCTGTCATCCTCGTCTGGGAGAATATGCTATTGGTTTCATTACATCTTCAGTTGTTCTCATGGTACTTTGATTTCCATTAATAGTTGTTTTCTCGATATTGAAGTAACTTATTGCGTTTGAAATATGATATCCTTGTTTGCTAAATTTTTTAACACCTCCCTCCCTCCCCACCCACTCATGCACACAGACACTGTGCCAACCCCTTCACCAGCATTCCAGATATAAATACTTGATTTGTTAGAACATTCAACTCAGTGTCGGTTTTGAAACAGATATCAATAGGGGTGTGTATGGGTCGGTTTTAGGCTCAACCCAACCGAAAATGGAAATTTTGGTTTGTGTTTTTTAAAACGTTTCGGTTTAGGTTTTCGGCTTCGGCTTGATTTCGGTTTTGCCATCAGGGCTTGAAACTTTTGGCCTTAAAAAATATTGGTCCAAAATTATGAATTTGGGCCTAAATCTTTTTGTTAATTAACTATTTATTATACTTGTGGGCTGAAATATTTGGGTTACACTATTTATAAGTTCTTATAAATTGCTTAAAATTCAAAAGTAAAACTTGAAAATACATAAATTCAGTCCGGTTCAGTTTTTCTGGTTTTAGTTACAAAGGTGGTTGTGGGTCTCGTTTATTTATGTTAGGAGAATAGTGAGTTACTTTTCATCTTACTTTTGCACGTTAAAAGAGTTGATTTTCACTTAGAAAATTAATAAAAGTTTGTTACTTGAGGAATAATTATGTATCACATGAAACAAAAAGGAGTTCTGGATTAGAAACATTGGCAATAAGGGAATAAAATTGTTTAATTTATATGGACATTTAACTTTTTCGAAATGAGAAGTCGACTCTTGGAATATTTATGGTTTATGCAGACGGAAAATGGGGATGAAGAGTTATGCAGTGTTTATGTTCCAACAAACCATCTTTACATAGGTGATGTATTTCTGGTCAACTCTGAAGAGATCATAAGACCAAATTTGTCGATTCGAGAAGGCATTGGTATGCTCACATTTCTTCCGTCTAATAATCATATAATCTATTTTGGTACTAATAATAACATTTACCCTTTTGGAAAATGTTAAACATATCCCTTAGGACTTTGGTTATAGATTGTTTTCGTGGTTAGAAGTACAATAATTTTAGCACGTGCGTTTAGCAACTTATAGGTGATTGCAAAATTTGGTTGTTTGGTGCGTATTGGGCGTTTTTAGCTCCAAAAAGCCACATCATCCGGTTTATCATTGTAGAGCTTGTTTTTGGCACCTGTTTTTGTAGGGTGGTTCTTGGCCAAGAACCAAAAAAGGGTATAGTGGTCGGTCCCATGTACTGTTTTGGTATGATTCGTATGTACCTTGGAAAATATCATGTATACTCATGCAAAACTAAAAATATCATATACGCCCTTACAAAATAGCTAAAATATACCGATTCGTTAAAAATAATATATAAATGACCATTATATCCCCATTATACCCTTAGTTTTCTTTAACTTTAAAATTTCATATACGGTCATCTTTAACTAAAAATTTTTTTATTCACCTATTTTTAGCTTAACTTTTTTTACCCATTTGCAGCATAAATCTTTTTTACCCACTTTTAGCTTATACATTTTTTTATTTTTACTCATAAACAATAGTTTTCTTAAAATATTATATTTAACTTTCTTGCTTCTTTTATACCATATATACATCCGAGTTTGATTATCTGCTTCGAACATATAAATACTATTGTTCAATTATCTTTTGTCGAGAAAACAAAAGAGACACGACAAATCAGTACACTTGCTTATCGTTGATGTTGATCAAAATCTAAATAAAAATAAAGTTCATACAAAAATAATTGAAAGACGTAAGATGGTCATTAAGTAAAAATTCATTAAAGTTGGGTATGCATGATATTTTTAGTTTTGGTTTGGTATATATGTAATTTTTTTGAAGTTTGTTGGTATATCCGCAACTAATCCTAAATTAGTAAATTATATATAGAGAGTGATGAGTGGTTAAAAGTAAAAAAGATGGTGTTAATGTGTTAATTTTTTTGGTTCCTTTACTGGCTGGGTTTTTGGTGTGTTTTTTTTTAAATGTGTATTTTTTAGATGTGGTGGCCGACTAAATACGTTTATATGCGTTTTTAGGTTTCTTTACTTTGGATGGTTAGGCCACGCTTTGCTTTATTTAATCTGTTTTTGTTTACTGATTTCTGTATTAACTATTTCAGAGATTATTGTTTCGGTGGGTATGTCGATGCCGCAGTCGATATCTCCTATAGAGAGGGTCCCGCGCGCAAACAATAGGGTTCCGCTAAATAGAATGATGTAGAAGAGATTGTGTTTATTATGAGTCAAATTAAAGGTTTGTATTCTTGTATTCATAATATTGTTTTTGCTTTGTATAAAATTTGTGTTATCTGGATGTCTTACATCTCTGCAACTCTCTGTTCTTATTTCTAGAAAGTGTGTGTTTGCTGACTGTTTAAAGAGTGATAAAAGAAAGTTGAAGAACAAATAGGTTTGGGCACCATGTGATAATAAGAAACCGCCATTGGATACTGTCCCTAAAAACATAAATGAAAAGTTATTCAACCCCAATTGATTCAAAATCTTGGATCCTTCGCTAGGAATGTCATCGGCCATTCTCTTAATGCTAAAAAATGTAAAATTGATGTACAAATGAATTTTTACCGGAGTTAATGGCTATTCTTAAGAATAGTCACAATAGAATCTGAATCTGTATTTGTAATCCAATAACCAACTCAAGGGGTTCCGTCACTGTCAAGCCAGCTATGATAGAATCTGAATCTCTTGTCTTTAAAAGTTTGGAGATTTTCTCTATTTTGCATATCCTTTATCTTCAAAATTTATAGTTGTATGAATAGTGATTCTTTAAATATAGAGATCCAATATTCATCATCTCTATGAATATTTGTGATTGTCTAAGAAAAGTGAAAAAAGAAAAGGAACTTTTTATGAGTGAGATGGAGATCAAGATAGATACTAGATAGTGAGACATTATAATAGGTCAAATAAAAAAAATTAAAGAAAGTGGCATTAAATTATAGAGTTGGGAGTGGAGATTCTATTTTTGAGTGCTCTATGTAGGATTATCGAAAAGTCTTTTATGAGAATACCAGTTGAGATTTACATACATTGACATCTTTACTGAGTTTCGTACTTTGATTAATAAAACTAGATGCAAGCAAAACGGGTATCTTTTAATAATAAAACTATGAAATGCAAAAGTGGTGACAAAGTTTACTCTAAAATTTAGTTTTGTTTCTCACCGATTACATGCAATGTCTATATTTTTTAAAGAAAAAAATTGAATACACATTTGTGTATTCCTTTTTTCTTTGTCATTGTTTAGATATGAACTTTATTGAAAACCGAGTTGTATTTAAAATATGTGTTTTTTGATCTCACAATACGAAAATACGTTATTTGAATAAAACTTGATTTTTAAAAAATTTATATTGAAATGCACATAAACAACAAATTAATTAGACATCATCCTTGAAATTAAAAACAGGAACAATATTGCTGCAGTGTTATGCAAGAAAACGTTTCAAGAATTAGACATTTATACCGAGTTATAAAAACCAGAAGGAAACAACAACAAAGAACTAAAAAAATTGTAAAAGAAGAAAAGAACAAAATGTAGTAAGAAAAAAAATGTGACCAAAATACGTTGAGCTATGTGTAATCAAAACGCCTCCTAGGAGGAGAAGAAAATAGAAGAGAAGTTACAATAGTAATAAAGAAAAAGTAAACATAAGAAACGAAAAATAAAGAAGAACTAAGAAATATAAGCAAGCATCACATTCTTCTTCATGGACGCTTTATTGTTAACAGCATACCACCAGTTACTTGTTGGCTAACTTCTAGTTACTTGTTGGCTAACTTCTAGGCCTGTAAACGAATCAAACGTTCGGTGAACATTCGTGAACCAAACGTTCGTTTATTTAACTTTAAATGAACAAAAAAATTTTGTTCCGTTCGCTCATTTATGTTCATGAACATTCGTTTATGTCTGTTTATTTATGTTCGTTTATGTATTAATAGAAAATAATTAAATATTATCTAGACAGGTCATCTGCTTAAAGGTTTTATATTTGTTAATTTGTGTTCAGTTAAGTTCGTTTATGTTCATTTACATTTGTTCATGTACGTTCGTTTGTCTTTGTTCAGTTATGTTCGTTTAAATTTTAAACAAACGAACACAAATATCCCCTTTTAATAAAAGAATATAAACATAAATATTTGTTTAATTAAGTGTCCGTGTTCTTTTAAAGTTAAATGAACGAACACGAAGATGCCCTTATTTGTGTTCATTCGATTCGTTTACAGGCTTTCACTATTCACATTGATGAATACATTGGTCTCAACATCTAGGCTTTGCCGATTTTATTTGTGTTTGTTTATGTTCGTGAATCGTTCGTGAACACATTAATTTCATTAATGAATGAACTCGAACATTAAATCCCGTTCGGTAAGTGTTCGTGAACCGTTTGTGAACACATTATTTTCTTAACGAACGAACATGAACAAGGTCTTGTTCGTGTTCGTTCGGCTCGTGTACAGCCCTACTAACTTCCAAGAGTTCTGTGCGGTAGCTACAGACAGACGCCATCAATGACGTATAAAGTACTATCGACTTGTTGCTGTCTTCAGGTCAATATTTCCATGGCATGTGTTTAACGTTTCCTAAGTATGCATCTTAATTTTTGCCAGCCCACGATAATGCATTAATGTGTTTCAACACACATGGTTGCAATACATGTGCTTTACTTAAATGTGTGTTGTCCTAACGTTACTCCCTGGGGCCTGTTTAGTAGGGAGGAGCGATTTTGGTATCGGTACCGACTTGGTACTGTCAGTATTGAATCGGTACCAAATTTTGAGTTTTTCAGTATTGATACGGTTCGGTATGGTGCCGGTATTTCCCGAATTTTGCACGAAATACCGGTACTGTACCGGTACCGAACCGAACATTTCGGCACCGGGAACGTGATTTTCGGGATCAGTGTCGGCCGAACCGCTACCGTCCGGAGCTCATCCCTACTGTTTTGTATGGGGTAATGGAATAGAAAAATGGAATGAACGGGGGGAATGAAATGAATCATTTTCTATTGTTTTGTTTGGTTTCCATGTAGCAACTATGAATAAAATGGATTATTACTTTATGTTAGGCCGGTAGACAGGAAAGACGAGTGAATAAAATAAATTGGTGGTGAGCGGCAATGGTGGCGGTGGGTGGGGGTAATGGTGGGTGGTGGTGGCGGTAGTGGTGGTGGGCGGTGGCAGCCGATAAGCGGTGGTGGTGGTGCGGGAGGCCGTCAGTGATGGTGTCTGGCGGTGTTTGGAGGCGGTCGGTGACGGTGGTTGGCGGTGGCTGGTGGTGTCGCGGGTGGCGACAACGGTGGTGGGCGTTGGTAGTGGTTGCGGCTGGTGGTAATGAAGGGGCTGGGGGCTGTGGCGGTTGTGGGTGTTAGTAGTTGCAAGGGGTGGTGGTGGCGGTAGGTGGTGGGTGGGTGGTGTCGGCAGTGGTCGGCGGTGACGACGGTTGGCGGTGGTCGATGGTAGTGGTGGGAGGGTGGTGGAGGTGATGTAGAGTGAAAGATAAGATGGAATTAATGAAAGAAAAAAAGCAAAAGGTGGATGGAATGAACTTAGGCTCTTTTTGGTATGAGATAATGAAATGAATAAGGAAATGTAATGAGCGAGATAATGGAATGGATAAAGGAATGAAATAGATCATTACCATTCCATTGTTTTATTTGATTACCATGTAAGAATAAAATTAATCATCACTTTATATATTTTTTTTAAATAGTAATCCACAAACACATGCTATTTTCTTCAGTTAATAGAGAATATAACATAACAATGATATAATAATATAAATAAAATTATAATTATAATTATAATAATAACAGTTATATTATAATGGAAAAATAGCATCGATTACAAAATAACAATTATAATAAATTGTAATAGAAAAATAATACCGACGATAAAATAATAATTATAATATTAATTATTATTATTATTATTACTTTGTAGATGACTTTTTTTTTCATTTTATTCCTTGTATTAATGAAAAAGAAAAGAAAAAAAAACTAATTATCTCAAGGAATGAAAAAAAATCTATAAATGGAAAGAATTAAATTCCTTTAAAATGATCAATTTTATTGATACATGAGAAATGTGAAGATAGGGTTAAGTTATTCTATAAAGTCAAATAGAAATGAGAAATGTGAAAAACCATAATTGATTGGCATACGTCAAGTGGGGACCAAAGGTAAAATGGTATAAAAAATACATATTTTCTCTCTCCACATGCAAGTCGCATGTCAATTCCCCCCATCATTTTAAAGCGTTTATAACTTTTTCCTATGATATTAGTTTTTAAAACAAAAATCACCATAATAACAAGCGTTATTTTATCTTTAATACGAGTATGACTTTGTTATATAAAAATAAATAAAAAAATTACGTCATTGTGTCATTGTATCTTTTCGTCGTTGTGTCTTTCTGTTTGTTATTGTGTTTTTTTCGTCATTATGTCTTTCAAATCATAATTGTGTTTTTTTAAATGCTATAATATGGTTGTGTAATAATAATACGTAAATATAATGATAAAATAACAAAAAATTATTTAATACATAAAACACAATGATGAATACATATTACACAATTACATGAAACGTAATACACAATGATGAATACATATAACATAATTACCTGAAACGTAAAACACAATGGTGAATACATATAACACAATGACCTGAAACGTAAAACACAATGGAAACTGCATATTACACAATGACATGAACGTAATACACAATGACTAAATTACAATGATAAGTAGAAAGACAAATGATGAGCACAAAGACACAATGACAAACAAAAAGACACAATGACGTAATCTTTGTTTTAATTGCTATCTTTAATACGAGTATCAATTGATAATACAATAACCAAAATATATAACACAATGCATAGAAAAACCCAATTAAAAATTATAATCAACAACCAATAACACAATATAAAAAACCCATTATTTTTTTTATTTTTATATAACAATATGATACTCATATTAAAGATAAAAAAACGCTTATTATTATGGCGATTTTTTTTTAAAATGGTGTTGCGTGAAAAAGTTATGGACGTTTTAAAATGATGGTGGAATTGATGCGTGTCTTGCATGTGGAAAGAGAAAAGTTAACAAAAGTGGGTTATTATCTTTATATCATTCTCATCAATTTATTTTTTTAAATTAATCTCCACTATTCAAATATAAGATCAATTTATTAGATTCCTTCTCACCCTTTTTATTTTGTTGTCCTTTGTATTTTAACTTTACTCTATGAAGATATGGTTAGAGATGGAGTATGAAGTGAATGTGCTGAGTTGCTTATAAAAAGCTAAACTAGAACATGAGTGCATGTGGTAACTAAGCATGAGCGATCAAATTTCATTAAGTGATAATTTAATAAATCAGTAGTTATCGAGGTCTAGTGGTAGAAGGGTTGAGTTCTTCATTGGAGACTCAAGTTTAAATCCCATTTGTGTCATTTTTGGGTGGATATTGGCAATGAAGGATTTAAGCTAGGCCTTGCGCAAAGGTTGTCAGTTCGAACCCTAAGCTCACTCGGGTTTTTGTCCCACCTTGTGTTACGCCAGAGAGTTATGCTATCATGGTGGCACAACGATTGCCAAGTAGCAGTCGGCGGTATGGTTTACCGGGGGAACGCCCAAGCCAAACTCTGAAGCCAGCGTGGGCCCGGTTAAAACAACATAGTCTGGCCAGAGTGAGGCATCAGGGCTCTACAAATTTGAAGAGTGCGGTAGCCTAAACACAAGAAAGTTGTCATTCTAAAAAAATAAATAAATAAATGTGAACCGAAACATCTAATAAATCCCTTAATTTCAACTGTTTTGTTAGTAACACATATACAATATGAGTGAGCATATATCGTATTATCACGCATGACATGCCCACGGTTGTTTCAGCTCTTACAGACAGTAGCTTTCACCCGCTAGGATTCTTCCACCTAATATAGAAGTTGAAACATATGACAATTTCAGATAAAGGTGGTGTGACTGTGTGGCGTGTCTACCTACTCAAGGTGTGCAAAATAGCGTGCAAACCCATGCGACACATTGGCGACAAATCCATTGGCCATAGACAACAGTTTCACATGCTGGGCTCTTTCCTCTGAATGCAGACATTGAAGCAGATGTCAGTTTGAGTCTAAGTTACTAAAAACATAATAAAAAGCATTGAATTTTTGTTTTAATTTCTTTGACCACTTACAACAATGTTTCTTCCGAGCTACGATTCGGGTGCTCATGTCCTCCACGATTGTATACACTGTTTTGGCTGTTTTCCTATGAGAAATAGACGGACCCACACACAACCAGTGTTAAACACGAATCTTCAACAATCTTTTTTTGTTTTAACCCCTTTCTTGCACTTTATTTCATAGAATTTAGTAATTTTCCTTTCCAAAAGAATTGTCATTGACTACTTTATTTCCATTTGTATTGTAATTCTTATTAATGAAGAGTGCTTTTCTTTTTGAACGGTTTCCTACGTAATCAGAACACTTAGGGCACAGCCATTTCACATGGAATGGAATTGGCATTGGAATTTACATAGGAATTGGAATTGAATTTGGAATCTGAGCATTCCAATAAAAATTAGAATAGGAAGGAATTGAAATCTAATTCCATTCTTGATATGTTCGTTTCACAAATGAATTGTAATCTATCACCACAAATGAATTGGAATCGTTTTTTTTAATGAGGATAACGACAAAACATTTTAGTTTTTTTAGATTTTTTGTTTTTTATTTATATTTTGCGTTATTATTTTTTTAAGGTTTTTCTATTAAGATCAAAAACCACTCAAAAAATATTTAAAAATAGTAAAAAAAATTCATAATTCAAAATATAAATCAAAAACAAAAAAAAAGTAAAAAAACTAAAATATTTTAGTTGTTGTCGTCGTTCAAAAAGCTGGGAAAAAAAAAGATTCCAATGAATTTCCTTAAAATCCTCCATATTTTGGAAGGATTTGAAATCTTTTTATTTAAAGGAATTTGAAGCAATTGAATTCCAATTCCAATTCTTTGATAACCGAAAACACTAAAATGGAATTAAGATTCCAATTCCATCGAAACGAACATGCCATGCCATGAGATTTTAATTCCAATTCCTTTGAATTCTCACGAATTCTGTGAAACGAACACGTCATTACTATTTTATAATTAACATCATTTGGATTACATGAAACTTTAAGTTTGAATGGCCTTCAAACAATTTATTTTAGAATACACATATAACACAACACTTTATTACACAAACACGGAAATGCGATGCAAAATAAAACTTAGTACATAGCAATATTTAAATTCCAGCTGCCCAAGTAACTAGTTAAACCAGTTGACATCTTATTTAATGTTACCACAGTCGATCAAATGCGTGAAATATGGCTGCTGAATATTGAAATACTGGGTCTCATATCATGACTGCATCAACAAGAAGAGACTTGATATGACTTCTGAGTTCTTCTCCAACATTTGTGAAATGGTCCTTGTTCTTATAAAAAACCTCCATGGAACGTGCGAAATTGATCACCCTCATGGTTATAGGAAGTTTAACATCTTCACACGCAAGGAACTCTCCGTTCAGTTTTTTCCATGCATCTTCAACTCTTTTATTGAACAACTCATAGGTTTCTTGCTCACTAACACCATATTGCTTCATGTAGCATTCAATACTAGAGGGAACATGGCTTCTACCTTGCTCTTCCTGCAATATTTACAACAATGCTAACATTCGCATGAGTAATAGCGTTGCGAATATCACAGTTTGATATGATGTACCTTGTGGGTGGTAATATCATCTATGGTTCTACAAAGTCGACAGCAGGCATTGACGAGAAGAGGACTGCTTAACGCCCATTTGAGCGACTCATGTGTGATAACGTCACCCATGGCTAATAAACCAGCTATTAGAGCACATTTATAGCCAACACTAATATATGAAACTTTTAAGTGCTCCTCCACCGTTGGTACATACCCTTCATTCGTCCATTTCGCTTCTGTCATGTAGCTTTGGACATACTCTATCACCTATACATGACCATAAACATACCGTAGGTGACCAGAATAAGTTTCATAATCAAGGTGTAAGAATAAATATATGGATATGTATATTTATATATGGCCATCATTATTATTTGTACAATAATAAATTAAAATAATTCAATTATACCTTATTACAATATGAGCTAGGTAATTGTTGATAAACCATATTACCCTTTCTTGCTAATCAAGGGTTTCCCCTTGAGTGTATATAAATATATGAGAAACTTATTAACATCATAACAAAAACAAAAAAAAAAAAAAAAAACCTCACATAAGAATTTTGTGACCCCTTTTCTCTCCATATTTTTGGTTTCTCAATAACCATAATCCCCATCACTAATATGCATTCTAAAAGGGAACTCAACCAAGCTGACGATCATGTCGTCTAGAGCATTCTTATCAGCCGTGACTACTCTCTCTGATGTAACAGGTATCCTTTAGTTATAGGTTATCATAATATTCATGTTTTTTATTACCAACGTGAAGAACTGATCAACATGTGGTATCAGAGTGATGTTGATTAATCAGTTCTTTATGTTTTCCCTAAATCTGGATCTAAATCGAAAGACAAGAACTAAAATCTGATAAACCCTAATTCTGCTTTTTATTATCATTAAATTTTTGAACTTATTGAAATATGGTTGTATATAAGCTGTTTAAAAATCTTATCGCCAATTTCGCATTAAAAACCTGTTAAAAATTTTATGGTTTTTCGGTGGTGTTCTTCATGTTCATCATGGGTTTTTCGAAAATATTACATATTTTGGTTAAAATTCGATTATGATTGTGTTTTTCCTAAAATAATTGAATAAACAAATCTCTAAAGATTTTTTAATTATTGAGAATATAAATTTCAAAATTAAACAAATCTGGAAGATAAAATTAATCTTTAAGAATTTTAACAAAAATATTATTACCCTAAATAATTTGGATTTGAGTGCCCACCGAAATCTTGGTCAAACCAAGATCTCTTAAAACCTAAATCTCATTAAACCGAGATCTCATTAAAAACCGAAAACCCAATAAAAAAACCAAAAACCCAATAAAAACCGAAAACTCAAGTGTTAAACCGAGAACTCGTAATTTTCGAGATCTCATAAAACTGAAAAAACGAAAAAAAAATTTTGGGGCTCTCGCCCCGTACCCCGGGAGGGGGCGTGCTACACACCCCCCCTCGCAACCCCAGCGAACTCACCGCGGAGTTCGATCCGCGGTAACAGTTGGTTTGCTATTAATTAATTAATGTTTTGTAAGACACTTAAAATTTAAGTATATATATTAATTAATTTCACAAAACATAGAAAAGCTTAAACTTGAATAAATTATTGATGTAAACTTCTGTCCAAAGGTGATGCATTACATCTAACATATCATTCAAGTCTTAATACAGGCCGTGTTAGTTTAGCCTAACAGGATTTAAATGTATTGCTTCTGTCCAAAGGTGATGTGTTACATTTAAATTAAGCAAAATTAACTCGTGCATAATTAAAATGATTGTTTCACTTCTGCTCAAAGGTGATGTGTTACAATTGTTTTGCACATATACTTAAATAAAATTTAATTCTGTCCAAAGGTGATTTATTTTTAATTTAAGTAGAACTTTTAATTATAATCTATTAGTTTGATGTTAATAATAGACATATCACATTTTCAATAAAATATAATGATCCCTCATTAATTTAATGATTATAAATTTTAATTTGTATTGTTTTAACATCCCATAACATTACTTACTATAATTTTCTTTTATAAATAACTATTTCATCTAAATCATCAACTCTAATATTAAAACATAATTTAAGTTTTACATCATAAAGAGTTTCAATAACATTTAGCTATTCTCAGTTTAATTATCCCTTAAACTATGATATGACTATCCTACTGCTCTTTCTAATAACAATCATTATATTAAAAACTAGAGCATAAAAAATGGGATGAGTCAATCATAATGTCTCTTATGATAATGATAATCAAGAACTTATTTAAATAAATGCTATCACTAGAGTTATTCTAGATTTAGTTTTTCCTAAGACTAATCAAAATAACTCCTAAGATTCATGCACTCCTTAAAAACTTTAACTATAAGGTTAAATGGCATTACTGAATACATCATAATGTACAATATCATGACCCATGATATTAAGGGCTCAGACATAAAAATAAGTACAATTTTCTAGTACATTACATACTAAATTTTCAATAGTACAATTTGATGCCTTAAAAATCAACTATAACACTCAGAAGTACCAAAGAAAAATGAGTGTGTTGATCAACAAGAGATGTACAAGAAAAAAATGTTTGGCACTAGAAATAAGATGTTATTCAACTGACTACCACTAAAACCTAAAAGAGGATAATTATAAGGTTCATAGACAAAGTACAAGTAATACTTCCAGCTTTAAGTTCTCTAAAGAGAAGTCTCATTGCAAAAATATGTAATTAGATTAAGCATAAACAACAAGACTATCCATAATTCAAAAGAACAACTAGCTAAAATTGATAGTTGTATATTAAAGATATTTAAGTTTGCTAGTCATAATATTCCAATTAACACATGTGAGGTTAAGTCTAGTTCTATACGTTTTCCTTACCAAAATCAACAATTAACAAACATGAGTGTTATTGACGAATTTAAATGTTAAGGCTATTACACCCATAATAAACTGTCTTCTGCTTACAGTTTATGATGCCTTACAAAATTCTAGAGATTATTCAGAATTCAGTATCTATACTTAAAGCCACATTATGGCAGTTGTGAGATTTGCATAGCTAATAAAAGGTCACCCTTATCTTAAACTCTCATATTATTTGTTATCAATATTTGGATAGAACTAGATGATACTATATATTTTCAATACATTTTCACAACTTTTGTTATCATGCAAAGGTGAACTTAACAAAAGACAAATGAGACCTATAAATGCCATCCATTGAAACCAAAATTTCATGAGAAATCATGACATGGTTGATGAGGATGATTTTTCATATAATCTCATTCTAAGTGATTTTAAAATCATGTGTTAGATGCCATAAACATTACTAGGCTTAAGGAATAAGTATGGGTCCACCCAAAGTTATATTTCACTAACGTTCGTGGAACTTATTCCAAATGGAATATTCAGACATAAGTTATCATTTATTGATTATTTACTTGTATCTAATCTAACTTCTATGGCCCACGGTCTTAAAGAGATTCATTCATATATACTTAATCTAATATGATTTCTTCTAAAAATGTCCCTAAGTTTCTTATGACATATGGACGTTAAGGAAATCAAATCTAACGTATGAATGAAAGGTTCCTACGTCACGTACATCATTGAAACTTCTCATGTAGCTTTCAAAGAGATTCGAAGATTAGTGGGAGCAATAAGTGTCTTAATCATAACATGCAAGATTTTCAAGAGGTGGGGAGTGAAAGCTTGATATTAACTCAATTACACCTCTTGTACAAGACATTTCTCCATCACAAAACTGTTTCATCATAACTTATCTCTTTAGAATTTGATACTGTAC